>NC_047667.1:45132188-45432188 GCF_011762505.2 Arvicanthis niloticus | reverse complement strand
CCTCTACCATTTCCCCCTGAGGCTCTTGTCTGTATCCTAAGACTGTCTCTACATCCAGCCATAGGGAATAACAAAGGCTTTGCAATTACCAAGTGAAGTCAGGCCCATCCTCACACAATATGTCTACAAGGCTAGGGATGTGGAAGCTTGAGCGATTAACTACCAAATCCAATCACAGGCAGAGGGCCAGGCCAGATCACTTAGAGCAAATGTGAAATGATATCTCGTAGTTGTTTTCTTCAGTGGCGAGATTGCAGGTTATGAGATAAAGAGCTGGTTATCCATCACCTTTTACAACTCAGTAAGAATCATGGTCAGCTAAGATTCTCAGCCATCACATAAGCCAAAGGGCTGGCTCCACAGCAACTGTGCAAACAACTCAGAGGGAATGACAATCGGGGGGAAATGCAGAATTTAACCAGTGAATGCCATTCTATATTCATATCATACTTGACAACATCTATTAGTCTATCCTCTACTTTCTTCTCTAAATATTTTCCTTTATATTTTTTGGGTTGCCTACCTGCTAAAAGCTCACATTCCATACCAACCAAGACATTCTTCATTCTCACTACCACAACTCTCCTGGCATTTAGACTTCCCTAACTTTTCTGACCTGTGATCCAGATTTCCTTTTCCTGACTTCATTTACTCTTGTCCTTATCACTTAACTTCGATTGGGTTCCAGAACATTTGCCCTCTTCCACAGCAATGGGCATCTATCACACCTTGACTAGTCATCGGCTGGCTAAGTCATCAGAGTTGAGTTCTTCTCTCCCCTTATCATAAATCACTCCCTTGGACTCCTCGATCATTTTTATTGCTCTTCTCCAAACTCTCACCCATTTGTCACCATATTTATTGCTTTGAGAGTATAGAACTGCACTCAATATTCTAGGATCTCATCAGGAGATCACGTACAGGGGGCTGATGATTAACCCAGGAGTGAGAGTTTCTAGGGCAATGTCAGAAGTGACATTGGTTTTTAGGGGTGTTTGTTTGTCTTTTGTTTGTTTTTCATGTTGTCAGGTTGCCAACAATCTAATTTGCAGTCCAACCAATCACTCACCCACATGCCTTTGCCTTGATTTCCTTCTGATTCTCCCAATCCCATTGATTGTTATTATTAGCTAGCATTTATTGAACCTTCTCTTCATTTGCCTAATGCATAAAGCAAGCTCTTAGAATTCAAAACAAGACATAAAAACTGCTTTTAAAATCCTCACAACACAAGACATATAGTGGTGATGATTCCCTAGTGATACAGTTGGCTAATTTCATTGACTAATCGAGTTAAAAACCTACTAACATGGTAAATTTATATTATGTATATTTTATTACAGTACAAACATTCAAAAATGTAAAAAGTAGATAAATTAGCTACTATTCTGAAGTCACATGTAGTTGTGGACAAATAAAAGTCATACAAAGAAATGGTAACTGGGCATCCAGCACAAACGCTCTTCTTCAGTGCCAAGTACTTCCTGAGTCTGGTATGTTACTCCTGCTGACCATGCTGCTAGAAACTTTTTTTTTTTTTTTTTTTTTTTTTTTGATTCCCGTCAGTCACTCCAAAAGCTACTTCAGAGACTGTCTGGCTTCATGTGTCTCAGGCAATTCTGCCTGAGGAATTCTCATGGATGGAGGTGAAGTAGAAAAGAAGAGAAAGGCAACTTCGTTTTCAGATCTCAGCTGGAGGCTGCAGGGCTACGAGTCAGAGGTGTCATTTCCTGACTCGTAAATGGAGGAGAAGGTGGTATGGCATGACTATGGATAGGCATGGTGACACTTTACTACAGACTGTTCAGAATACAACCACCCATTAACTCTGCTTCTTTGTGCATAGTTGCTCCCATGATGTCTGTGTGAGAAAGCAGTGACTTGGGAAACTGCCAACTTGTCATCTCACTTACCCCTGGTTGGTCCCCCATTCATTCCGAATGCAAAGGTGCTTGTGGACAGGATCCTTCATGTAGCCTTCATAGCACAGACATTCCCCTTAGGGTCAGGGTAAGAAGAAGAGAGAAACACAAGTATATCAACTACCATATCTGTAATTAAGTAAGTTAATATTAAATGAATAGATTAAACTCAGACTTCAGTAATAGCACACATGATATACATAATCCCATTGTGTCCCAATGCCCCTTTCCACTGCCCTCATGAATGAATAGCTCCATTTTCCAATGCAAGATGATTTTATACATTGAGGTATCTTCTGAAATCTGCAAAGGACCTAGGGTGTGTGCTAGGTAAGCACAAAGATCAGCGAGTCTTTGAGGAAGGGGACACTTCATGTTCATTTTCTCAATTCTAAGGTACTGTAAGTCAAGTAGCAAATAATGGTAAATGTTTGAAGTCTACACTCGTGAACTGTTTGAAGTACTTCTAAGAATCTGAAACTTAGGTATTGTTACTATATTATTCTGATATGAAAAGCCGAAGGTTGACCAAGTTATGAGACTTGTCAGCCTCTCAAAAATGACACACTTACTACTTGAACCTATGACTATATGACTTGAGACACTATCACTACGCCACAGTTATTCCACAGAACGGCCTTGGTAATTCAAGGAGGTTGCAAAATCCTCTTCTGTTTTTGTAGGAACTCCAGTTTTTTTTTTTTTTTTTCGAGTGGAAATGTCTATCTTTTGAAGCTAGTAAACAAGTATGTACAAGCCTGCATGGTTCCGACTCTTCCTACTCTTCCATATCATTTGTTTTATAGGAGTTGGGTTTTTTTGTTTGTTTGTTTGCTTTATTTTTGTATACTGAGAAGTCCCACAACCTTCTGGAATTGCATATTTGATTTCCTATTTGAGGTATCAGTCTTTCCAAGGCAGGGTCGCATGGCCTTCCTTCCAGTTAAGAAGCAAACTTGAGGTCTCTCAAAGGATTAGCAGCCATTGCTCTGTTGAGTACCTAAAGACAATAGCTGTTGCTTCCTGATGTGTCTGCTTGGTGCTACTTGTCTCTGAGCCATGTGCTATGTTACACTAAAGCTTTTGCTCTTAATCTTCGAAAGGCTGGTTTTTTAATTTTTAACCAGTGCAATAATGAAGTGTGACTTCTCGAAATTTGTAAATAACAAACTCACAAAGGTGTCAAATCCTGAGGAGACAATATGCATCTAGTCTATTTATCTCGTAAGGAAGGAAAACTTCAGATGGATATAAATAGAACAACAGCTTTAAATGCTATTTCCTCTTTATGAAGATAAAACTTATTAAAAAGTGAAGGGAATGACTCCAATAAAGAAGAGTCTAAACAGTGTGAGTGGGGCAATTTTTGTTTTAGATTTTTGCTCATGCATTTTAAAATCTACCTAGAAGCTATTGCCACTCGTGGCCTCTATACCAACTAACAGCTACTTGACCTCCATCCCAAGCATATTCAGCTCCATGTACAAATGCCCATGGAGCTTAAAGTGAAACATCAGAACTACAGCTTGAAATTAGGTGGCCAGCGATAAGACCATCCAACGATGGCCATTTTCTGATAAAAAGGAAAGAGAAATAAGATTTCTAAAAGCAGGTTCTAGAGCCAAGTAAATGGAGAATAAGGCTTTATGCTTTTAAGAATTCCAAAGAAAGACAAAGCCCCAAGGATAAGGTTGATCTCAAACAGATACTGTGGGGATTAATTGTTTGTCTTGTGTTGTGGCAAACAATGAACAAAAGCAATTTATGGGTTATTTTGGCTCATTCTTACAGTCTTTCATAGTGGCATGGTTGCATCTACAACTAAGAAGTGAAGGATAATGAATGCTGGTGCTTGCCTGGCTTTATCATTTTATCCAGTTCAGGACAGTAGCCTTTGCAATAGTACCTATTATATATATAAGACAGGATATATATATATATATATATATATATATATATATATATATATATATATGAGAGACAGGTCTTCTTGCCTCAACTTCTTGCTTCAATTATCCTCAATTATCCTCATCTAAATAACCAGCACAGGCACACCCAGAGGTTTGTCCTTTTATGTAACATTAACAATCATATTAACCATCAAACTATGGTTAAAATGTTAAATAATTAAAATGTTTAACCTGAGAATATAGCTCAGTGGTAAAGTGTTTATTGTTCAATTATAAGAATACGAGTGTGGATTCCCAGCATCCATGGGAAATCTAGGCATGGTAGTGAGTGCTTGTAACATTAGTTCTTGAGGTGGAGATAGGTGGGAGTAAAGAACACAATGGTCAGCCAATATACCAGAAGGGGTGAACTCTAGATTCAATAAGGGACCCTGTGTCAATTTTCTAAACATATATAGACAATAATAGAAGATAACTAAAGTTGATGTGTGTGTGTATTCGATCTATTTATCTATTTATCTATAGCAATACCCACAATATCAAGATATCTAAGCCAATTAATGGATTAAATGCTCAACTGTGTCTTTTCCTTTTGGAAATGAACTCTCCTGATTGCCCACCTGGCCAATTAGACAAGAATAGGATGCTAAGAAGCAAAATGTATTAATCATAGGAGAGTACCAAGTATATCTATCTGATTCTCAGATTGGTCTCAACTGGACCTTGGGATGTACTTCAGTTGGTAGAGTGCTTGCCCAGCGTGTTGAATCTTGGGTTCAATCCCTAGCATCACGTAAACTAGACATGGTAGAGAATGCCTGTAACCCCACCCAGAACTAGGGAGGTAGAGGCAGAAGAGTCAAAAGCATAAGGTCTTTCTCAGCTACATAGTGATTTTGAGTCCATCCCAGACAACCCGAGACCCTGACTCAAAAACAAAAAATAACAAAAACACAAAATGAGAATAGTCTCAGCTGGACACCTTGTCTGGAATTAAGGATTAACAATAAAAGAGTATCTTCTTCTACATTTGATATCTGCTTACCACAAAACATATAAAAATAAATTCAGCAACAACTCTGAGTTCAAGCAGAGACCTATTTTCCTAATGACGTAAATACCTACCATTTGTACAGTGCATTTACCTCCTCAAATTGCCTTCATGGTCATTATCTCCACATGATGCTTCCATCACTCATTACCATGTGGGGACACACTGCTGACAACAGATAAAGCTTTTCCCCATATAATGGCATATGCCACCCTAAGTCAGAATCGGGAATTTTCAAACATACCAGGCTAGAGTTTGGGGATATCCAAAATCTGCCTCTCAACAGATCCTCATTTCTGGAATCCACCAAACTTTTCTCTTCCTCATTCTCCTCAAACCAGTTTGGCCATATATACTGCAAGGAGTTCAGACTTGATGAGAAACGTTACTATAGAAACCAACTGCTAAATCTTGACTTCAAGAGGGGTTTCATGTAAGCACAGACTCCGACTGTTAGCTGTGAATTTTAAAGACCCCACAAGGGTGTTGGATGCCCTCCTAAGCCGAAGTGTTACAGTCTCTGCATCTGCTGTGACAGATGGCAGGGAACACATGAGGTGCTGACTCTGTGGTGGTGTACATAGGAATCCAACAGAAAGACGTGCCATGGCCACAGAGAAGTGCCCAGCTAGGAGAACATAACACGTCACAGAGGCTTCTGGAGCTATTGTGTGGATCACACTGTCAAAGAAGAAAGCCCTCTGCAAGAGTGCAAGGAATAGACCTCTATGTGTACTTTTGTTTGGTACCAGGAGGACATCTTGAGCAACTTTGCATGGTGATTAAGACCTTTCATCATTTCCCATTCTACAGTTGCATGACTGAGTCACAAAACTCACCTAGGGATTAAGATTTGTTAGATTGTAAACCCATACCAAGGCCCTTAAAAGCCCTGAGTTATCACACAGTTTCAGATAGTGGTTGGCTTTTTAATTAAATAGGACTGGTTGTCCCTTGTCTAAAAAGAAAATGTTCAACCAGAGGTGGGTAATATCAAATTGCCTAGTAATTCCCTACTACTGGAAGTTAGCAGAAGAAAGCCATGGCCAGAACTGAATGACCTCCATGGAACTCTGAGAGAGAAGACATGGAACATGCTAAAGCTTATTCCCAAAGGAAGGTGCTTTCATGGAGTAGCAGAAAAAAATTTGGAGTGAGTATGCAATCCAGGTTATAGCTGAAAATGGGAACTGAGCTCTCTTGTTAAATTGGGTTAAAAATTCCCAGAGAATAAGAATGAGAGAGAGAGACAGAGAGAGAGAGAGACAGAGAGAGAGAGAGAGAGAGAGAGAGAGAGAGAGAGAGAGAGAGAGAGAGAGAGAGACTGAGGTAGTGGCACAGAGCAAGCAAAGAGGTTGAAACTGAATCATCTGGAAACCTGGCTGATACTTTTTTGGTTGTGTTGCCCATAAAATGATCTGGAAAGAAAGGAATTTTGAGAACATATTATATAGATATTAAAACATTCAAGTTTGAGTTTTCTTGGATGCCTGCGCTCCTTGTAGACATAAAAAGGTTACATATCTTGAAAAAGGCAGTGGAGGCTGTGGCCAGAATGGATGCGGTTGAGAAATGAAGCAGGTGTCGGAGGCCTCCAAACTGCTCAGATGGCAGAACAAAGGCTTGGAATGAGAAGACAGAAAAACCAATGAGACTGCATAGTCTGTCATCAGAAAACAAAGTGGAAATGAACAACCACAAAAAGTTACCCTTTGAAATCACAGGTAGAGTCAGCCTATGACAGGATCTTGCAGGCACCAAGCCTAAGCCTTAATACTTTGTGATTCTCCAACTTGACTGGAGATTCTCTTGTGGTTGGGGGCAGTCTGGTAAGGTTGGTAAGATTAGCAGTTGGCAGAAGGCCTTGTCAGAAACTGAAGCTCTCAACAGCCACCCGAAAGGAAAGAGAATAACCCTAAGCCTTCTATCTAGGTGTCCTTCCAGAAGGGCAGCATGGGAAGAAACATTACAAAATGACCAGAAATGTGGTTTCTGGTATATGCATTCTGACACAATATATTTTGATATGTACTCTGAGTTTACAGTCCAGCTGGGCTATTAACTGAGAAAGGGTGTTAAGCCAGTTTGTTAACATCTCTCTAAAGTGGAGATAAAACTACTGTCTGCTTTGTAGGGTTGTGCAGGGAGCTTTGATTGTCTAAGCAAATCACAGTGACAATAACATGATGGGCTCCTGATAAACCCCACCTAGCACAATTTTTTTTTTTTTTTTGCCAAAAACCTTTTCCCACACATTTTCTTTCCACCTGACATTACAAAGCAGTAAGGAGATAGTCCACAGTGTATTGTGTGAAGTCATCAGCAAATCTGAACCTAATTACAAGTATCCTACATCTTCCCCAAACTAGGTACTAGGACTGACTCATCCCAAGTTGATACCCGCTAGGAGAGGATCACAATGCTTTGGAGAGATTACAAATGGCAGGTATGAAGGTCTCTCCTTTCTTAAGCACACTCACATATAACGAGAAGGTCTGAGGAGTTGGGGTGATTATAAGCACATGTGCCAGTCTTGGTTTGCTATTGTCCAGCCTGGTCTCTGAGCTCTGTCACAAAGTAACATGGTGTTAGAATATAAGTGGAGAGGAAGGCTGGAACTGGAATCAACCAGCAAGTTTCCTATAGCCCTGATTCTTTCGTAGAACTTCATATATCTTTAGAAGTTCTAGAATTATGATGGGCATAGAGGAAGAGGGCGTATAAAAGGTTTCTCCCCTTTGATTGTTTTGTTCTTCTTTTGGTATATTTATAGCCGATTGCAAACTCATGTGCCTAAAGCAACATTACTTCATTATGGGCCAGAGGGGCAAAATATGGGTTCTGTGGGGGCTAAGATTAAAGTAACTACAAAGTAAGTCTCAACAGAGCGATGCTTCTTTCTATAGGCTACAAGTAAGAACCTGCTTCCTTGCTTTAGATGGTGTCTGCATGCCTGGTTCCCTTCATCTTTAAAGAATACAATAGCTTAATGAATCATTCTTTCACCTTAGCACTTTGACCTATTTTCCCTTCTACTTTTGAGAAGTATTGTCATAGCACTGGGACACCCAAATAACCTAGGGTAATCTTGCTTTTGTGACATCAGTTGTTAGGCAATTTCAATTCTATGTGCTATTTAACCTTCCTGTGCCATGCAACATCACACATCTACAGATTGTGGGGAGGAGGATGTGTGCATCTGGTGGAGTAAGTCCATGTTTCTGTCTCTCACACTTGGTATTGTGCAGTCCCGTGCAGACGATGTGTAAATACACACTTAACTTTGGGACACTTTTAGGAAAGCTGCCTAAGGAGTGCTCCAGGCATCAAAGGCTGCTCCTTCGCAGTGCCTGAGCATCTGTGTTTGTGTGCTTGTGTGTTTATGGGTACGTGTGTCTGCGTGAAAAAAATACACAAGTGCATTTGCACAGCCCTATGCATCCATATGGGCAGACCCCTCAGCTCGGCTGGGAAAGCACATGTCCCAACACTCTGACATTTCCAAGTAAGCTAGCTGGAGGATTGCAAAAAATAACGTCGACTTGACTTGAAGCCAATTCCCACACTCAGCTCTTTAGAGAAAGGCTCCTAGGATGGAGTGTGGGAGGCGATAAAGTTTCTTAGTGATGAGCGTGTGGGATGACCACATCATCACATGTGCAGAGAAAAAGCAGCACAGAGGTGGGTGGGGTTCCAATCCCAGCATTGATGAAAATGAAAGGCTCCACAGCATTGTTTCTCAGCTGCCATACCAAATGAAGATGTCCTTTAGCTCTGTTTGCAGGGCTTGGGTTCTTATGTTAGTATCCCTTGTGACTTTCCAGTTGGAAATTCATTAGTTGTTAGAGATACCGGGAAAACATTTGCAAGAGAGGGGATTTCCACATTCATTTTGTAGGAAGGATTAGAAATTAGAAATCTGTAAGAGGCTAGAGGGTAGAGATATGAGACTTCTCTATAGACAACCAGCGTCCTGGCATACCCGCTAGGAGCGTTCAGTTCAGGTTACCTCCTAAAGAGTTGAGTGACAAACATGTCGGACCCAGCATACCTGAGCAGTTGCATTTAACAACCTTGTTTTTGCTCTGACTTCATGATAGGCTAAACATAAACTCTCCTTATCCATTACCAGGGGACTCTAAGTAAATCAGGCCCAGATAATCGAACGTTATGTAAAATAAGAAGGCAGCTCAAGTCTAACCCTCCCAAGTGTAGAACAGCAGTCCCCTCCTTTCCACAAGCAATTGCAGGCCCTTGATTTCCTTTCAAGGCCAAGAGGAAACGTGTTAAGCTCCTCTGGAGATCTTGTTGCTCTCAGAAGTGAGTTTAACAGCTAAGATTGTCCCAAATCCTCCTAATCCTAAGGAGCTGGAGAACGAGGGTACCAGAGACCAGCTCTGCTACATGGAGAGTTCCCACCTCTGAGATGAGCTCTTTTTAATTTCTTCCAAGCACACTAGCTTTTGGGCATAGTGCACAGCCCATCTGTTTGGTTTGGTGTTTGCCTGACAGTGTAGGAGGGACAGCAAGCAAGCACCGTCTTAGACATCAGATGTTGAGAGTGCTGTACTTTCTCTCCCATATGGGGACCTAGAATCTCTGTGATGGGCCCACGTAAAAAAATAAGTTTGAAACCTCAGAACATGAACTTTAGATGTCACAGTTACCTGCTACTTTCTCAAAGGGACTTAATAATGGATTACAACTAAATACAGAACATATGTCTTAGGCTACATCTGTAGAAAGACCTTTCTGAACTGAACTTTCTGAAGATACACCCCACCCCTAGCCTGTCTGAGGAGTTACACATGACAAAGATCTTGGGGATTTGGTTCATGACCCTTTCCTTTGTTCTGTAGTGTTACACTTCTTCTCCAGTAGGGTTTCACCAGTGGTACTCTAGCTCCTAAAAATTCTTTTCGTAGTCACTAGGATATATGAACTTATTACTATGGCTTAAATGTGAAATTTTGTGAACTACTTGGTCCCCAGTTGGTGGCACTGGAAGGCCACTTTTGGACATGAGGGTTAGTTGGTAGGTGTAGGGCCATAGAAGTAGAGGTAAGGACCAAAGTGTCTAGGCTAGCTCCACTTTCAGCTAGGCTCTCTGACCCATAATGATGTAATAAGCCATCTCCCTACTATATAGAACCCTATATACCATGCCTTCCCTTCCAGAATATACTGTTTCCTTCAGCCATGAGCCAAAATAGATCCTTGCTCCTCTAAGTTGTTTCTGTTTAATATTCTGTCATGGTAATAAGAAGAGTAAACACACTTCCTACCACAAAAGTGCAACTCTACCCAGCACAGAGACCTGGGCTCCTGGGCATGCAACACTCAAGGAGGGAAACTGCGCTGCACAACTCCTCTTCACAATGCATGAAGCTGGGCTTCACTCAGACCTACCCTAGTCTTATGCGACGGAGTCACACACTTAAACATGTCAACAGCCATTTTTTAGTGATCCATTTCTAAAATTCACTGGAAGCAAAATAAATTCCTATGTGCCCCACTTTTCTTTGCTGAGAGGTTTGTCTTAACAGTATTTATAAAAATTAAAAAAATCTAAAGCCTTCGAAATTCAAAGCAATGAGACTGTTTAAATGAGCTATGGTACAGATGTATAATACAACAACGAGTGACCATTAAAATGTTACTGAGCATTTTGATTATGGAAAAGTCTTATAGAATATTAAGGAAACAAATTCAGGAAAACTCAACTAGACTTCCTATGCTTCCAGGAAACCTTTAAAAATTATGCATAGACTAGTAATGGAAAGAAAGGACATGAAGAGTTTTAAATTGTTTATCTAGGAGACAGAAATAGAGATGATTATCATTTTCTTCTATACTACTTTTTATACTAAACATAAATTAATTTTGCAATCATAAATAGATAGTCACAGTAGCTAGAGGATGACAAAATGGACGATTGAAGTTATTCCAAACTGGCCTTTGCAGAGTAAGGCTGTGGTTAAGATTCTGCCCAGGTTTCTGCTGGATTATTGCATGTTTTTATGCTCAGTGACTCAACCACATGGTGCTATGCATGCATGGTCCACGCTTGAGATGAAAAAGGGACAGCAGAATTGGGATAGATGGTCTGAATCTCAAGAGAATGATTGCAAAAGGCATGCGCTCTCTCTGACAGTTACCCGCTGCCCGGTGCTCCCGCCTACCAGTTTCGGGGTCACATTGATGTTCACAAGGGTCCAGGAGCCGCCGGGCACAGAGGTCCATGGCCCAGGGCCCGCTGGAGTTCTGCTGAGAGAAGAGAACCACTTGGGCAGGGTTCAGCCAGTCACTGGCATCCAGCTGGCTCCCCTCCAGCAGGATGAAGCGGCTCCCTACAGGGTGACAGAGAAGAAGCATGTCTGCAGAGGCATACACAATACATGGGCACAAGTCCCCAGAAGCTAGGCACATCCTAATTCAGGATCATTACTTCCACCAGTCCTAGCCTACCATTAGTACCAGCACAAGGGAATGGCAGATGGAAGTCCTGCAGTCATATTGACTGCTGTGAGGCCAGGGACATTAACCCTTCCAGCCATATCATTGCCTACTGCCATGCCTCATCTCATATTGCTGGAGTGCTGTATTCCTAAGGGATAGAGGGACAGAGTGGCTCTGTGGTGGCCATAGCATGGCTCCATCAGACCCAGTCACTAGGCATTGGCACTGGTCCAGGTCTTCACCTCCTATGAAACAGCAGGTCCACCAACACGGTTGAACATGCCCCACCTGTTTTCAGCCTTGCAGCAACAAAGAGAATAGATATTAACAAGTCAATTAGATGCTGTGGGCCTGAATGATTCAGGGACTCTTGGAATCTATGGGAGTCCTTTATTATTTTGGGGTCCCCTGCATGAAGGTAAATTATTACTTTTGAGGTCTAGGTTTATAACAAGTTAATGCAGTTAACAGTCTATCACCTGAACAAAACAAGTCAAAGCATGGCCGATCCTTTAAACACCTCTACTGCCTTGTTAACTTTTCCTTCCTCTAATGGTAAAAGACCATGATGTCCACACATCTATAGCCACTGTGCTTTGCATTTCTCTACAAATAGGGTATTATTTACAGACAATGTGCATAGAATATTGGAGATGACCTGTTAAGTTTTTCATTTGCTCAATTTCTGAGATCATCTGTGTACAATCTAGCCATAACCTCTACCTTATGTTTTGGGGTGTATCCCTCCTCCCCACCATAGTGAACCCTGGTTTCTCCATCTTTTGCTCAGCTTAAAAACCACCAACTACTGAAGAAGCAGTTCCATTCTTGGCAGATGAGCTCACCATCAGCAATCAAGTGCTCGGGGACGTGTAGGGTGATTTTGACAACAAGAGGGCAGCTGACATGAGAAGAGCACACGAGGCCAATCACGCAGCTGGTGACACTGATCAGGGTCAAGGTGGTCTTATTCACAGGACTTCTGGGAGAGCCCACTGAAAGCAAGACAAAAGCAAACACGACATAGTGGTAAAAATCCAGGCACTGGTCATCTGACTTGGCCTTCTGCCAGCAAACAGAACCCACAGGGGTCAGAACACATCTCCACTGTGTGACCTTAGGAACGATGCTTCATTAGGGACATCACATGACCAGATGAAGTAGGAAGGAACTTGGCCAACTGATGGCCCTCACAGTCAGTAGTGCTGAGATGAGTGCAGACTCTTCCCCAATTTGTCTGGGTCAGGTTTACAAGAAGCCACAAGGGGGCATTTCTCCCTCTGCCTCCCTAGCTGAGTTCAAAACTTAGAGGCAAAATTGTTTGAACCCTATAGTGCAGGCCCATTACTGTTCACAGAGGGAGCTGTAAAGACATTCTCCTATGGTGTAAACCTGGGTTTCTGGGGTGCTTCCCCCCATTAGAGGAGCATGTCCTTCTTCTATGGATGGGCAAATGATGCTGTCACACCAGAATCCTCCGCTCAGCCTGGACACCACTGGAAGGAGTGGTTAAGCAAAAGCTTGCTTTGCTTATCTAAAAGGCTTAATTTTCTGCCGATTTTGGATGAAGTGGTGGTAAGCAGAGGGAACTTTTGCTGGAGGCAGGATGCATGTGGGAGGGTGAGAAAGCAAGACAACAAAATGTAGAGTTCTCCTGGAAATTTCTTACTTATGTTAATATTTATTATGGATAGCAATATAAGTCCCATTATGAAAGGACACTGTGCTATTGTTTCATTTTAAACATTTGTCTCCTCATAATATACCCATGAGCCGGCCCAGTGACTATCTACTTCGCAGAAGAGGAAAATAAGTCTCAAAGAGATGGCCATAATTGTGACAGCTTACACTTATGAAGTGGTCATCATGTATCAGGGACCTGTGCTGAGAATTCTACATTGATCATTCACATCACTGAATAACAATGAAGGCAGCACCAAGCAGCTGTCCTGAGAGGCTGCAGAGTACGGCCAGAACCAAGCAGTTATAAAGGTTAGAGCTTTGGGAACTGCTGATCTCAGGAAACACTGAGATGAGTTTGGTGGCCAGGACCAGCTATCTATTAGTGTTCAGGGTCTCCCAAGGGGCTGTGGAGCGACTTGGGAGAAGAAAGAGATGCAGAGGCTGCTGGTAGCCTCTGGTTCTTGCAAGTTGGAGAGATACTATTCACACTAGTCTCTTTACAGCATGTGCTAATCCTGAGCTCCAGAGAAAAACCAGTTCCACCATTTTGAAGCAAGCTTTATTAAATATTAAATACTGACTAAGAAATGGACTTTGGTCAGGACCATTCCCTAGAATTTCCCAGCTGAATGGCCCTGAGACCCGTACTGCAAAGGTTTACGAAGACAAACCTACAGGCCATGGCACTTTCCCAAGAGGCTTTGTTATTTTTTAAGAACTACATCTCCCAGCATTCCAGGAAGTTACCTGGTCCTTAGGCAAAATAATGCTTGCAGATTAATTTTGTGTATACATATGGAGTCCATTTCCTCACACTTAAGGATCAACTCATCTCAGTTACAATATCAAATCCACTAACAGAATACCCTCCAGCACTAAAAGCTACATATTGCAAACTATACCTGTCCTGTTTCTCAAACCCAGTCTCCTGTCTGATCTCTTGTCATCGGATGGCTTTCTCAACTCATACAACTCCATTTGGTCCAATTCTTTCCCTGTTTGCTCACAAGACACATTTCTTTTAACCACTGACCCTTTAAATAGAAGATGTTTTGTTTTGTTGTTGATGTTTAAGTTTTCACCTCCATTCTCTCATCTTACATTAGGACTCAGACAGTATCTGTGTCACCCTCATAGACATGCCCCCTGGCTCTCAGCTAGCATCTACACTGCCTCAAGAGGAGAGAGACTCCACATAGCACAACTCACTAGCTAACTCGGCAGATCCAAGACCTTTGCAGTCACGACCATATTCTTCCTGGATTCTGCTGACCCTTTGGCTTTCTTTCCTGAACAATCCACAAACAGGCACCCTAGACTTTACTAAAAAAAAAAAAAAAAAAAAAAAAAAAAAAAAAAAAACTATGTTTCAGTTTTCTCACTAGACCATTCCTTCCATTCCAGTGACTTTGCACAGATTATCTCTTCCTCCACAGAAGGCCATTTTGTCACCTTGTCATCCTGGTCAACACCTATGCTTCAACAACAGCTTCCTGAAAACACTTCCCTGAAACCTTCAAGAACAGATTCTCACTCTTCCTTGTTCTTCTAGCCCTCCGTGCACCCTGCTGTTACAGCTCTTATCGCACGATGTCATCACTGTTTGCAGGCACTTGCCACTGCCCTCCTGTGATCGCAATAACTTGCAACTGATATTTTTGTCCCTTTCCTCTATGTCAACCCATAATCTAGCATCCCTGCCTGCCTTCACATTTTCCAGTGGTTTCCTATTTGTTTACAGAGGCAAATGCAATTGTAGCAGTGCAGCAAGTTTGTGCTTTGGTAGTTAGCTTATTCTCTGCCTTCATCCTTACCTTCCCTATGCTTGTTTATATCCTGGCTGGAGCTACAGGCTCCTTCACTTCCTTGACAACCACATTGCTTGGAGTCATCAGCAATTTTTATGTACTACATTCCTCTACTGAAATGTTCTCACCTACAATTTCTTTTTTCAGACATTCTATACATTGCTTATGTTTCAGTGCTAACTCTTCTTTATTGCCTCCTATTGCTGCCATGTAGAATTAAGTGTTATCGCTTCTGAGTTCTTGTTTTGTTTATTTACATTATTAAATAAAGCCTTATCATTCTGCCATGCTTTCATGTTTCCACTACCTATCATAGAGGCTGACCCATAGGAGTTAGGTTATAAGATGCTTTTGCTGGTCTGATTGATGTATTCAGTCCAATTAAGCAGACACTCACACACATATATTATAGGCAAAATCCTTTAGTAGGCACTCTGAAAAAATAATTATAGAAATGCTCCACCCCAAACCACTTACAGTTTAGTTAATAGTGGTAGACAGGTGATGCATTACAGGGACTTGGAAGTTAGAAAAACAAATCATGCTATGCTGTAAAGTAACTAACTCTAACCCATCACCAGGGGTTTTCTCAAATAAGACTTTATTAAAACAAGACACAATCTGCTTTGATACAGCCTAGATTGTGTATTTGTTCTATAAAGTATTTTGAGCACCAAGGGAGAGAAGGGTACTATTATCCACATTCTAATGTCAGGAAAAATGAGACTCTACAGTTAGGCAATTAAGAGCCCCACTGGCTCATCAGAAAAAAAAAATGGCAAGAAAAACTCGAATGCTACATACTGAGAAGCCTACAGACACTGGAATACAGAATGAAAACATCTTCCTTCTTGGAGGTTCGGGGAAGAATACAATCTGCACGAAGAGAATTTTAAAGAAGGTAGGGCTCAGCCAACATGTGTGAGTTCTGAAAGCCACTGGTTAGACATTGTTTGGAAATGCTACCAGGTTATATCCACACAAAGGTGACACAGTTGACGCTATTCATGTATCTTCCACAATGTCTCCAGGAGACTCTGTTTAGTATTCTTCAAGATGGGACTCTGTAAAAACTATAGACTGCTATTGGGAAGATTGGGCAGTGGCAATGAGGATTTCATAGTACTTTAGCAGTTGCCAAAAGAAATAAAGAATGTAATCCTCACAGAAGCCTTCTGTATGTGTTACT
This sequence comes from Arvicanthis niloticus, assembly GCF_011762505.2. Classification (NCBI taxonomy): domain Eukaryota; kingdom Metazoa; phylum Chordata; class Mammalia; order Rodentia; family Muridae; genus Arvicanthis; species Arvicanthis niloticus. The sequence goes on along the minus strand of NC_047667.1, from coordinate 45,416,166 downwards.
GAGTAGTCATTCAATATGTGAGAATGTATGTTCAGAGGGTCTACGTCCTGATGCAAAAACGCCACACAGGAAGGAGATCTGAGGCTCACCACTGTTGTCTGTAGAACACCATCAGAGGTAATTGCAACACCAGGAAGGTTATAGTATCACCTACAGTAGCAGGAGCCACAGCTGAAGTCAAGGATGACCCTGCAACAATACATACAGATGCTGCAAAGGACAGATGTGTCGGTGTAAAGAACAAATTAGCTTAAACTGTGCCAGGAGAAGTGAAGGGTCTGGAGGCTTAGGTCTCAAGATTCTACTGAGTAAAGACTTAAAGGCAAAAGAAAGCCATGTTATTCTCAACTCCTAGATAATTCCTTATTGGCCATGCCCTCCTATCCCAGGCTAGCTCAGTCTCAAGGCCAATGCAGCTTGAATAGATGACGAGCACGTGTATTATTCAGTTATCAACCTCCATCCACTTTATTTGTCTGAATAGTAAAACATGACTTCTGAGTCTTCCAGAAGAAATTGAGAGTCTTCTGACCAAGAAACAGCCTTTCAAACAACATGGAAACGTGTTTGAGAGTGCCATTATCTGGGAGAGATGATTCTCACTCTCACCGAACCCTAGGCTCTCCATTCTTCCTGGGAGGAAGCACCAGCTGAGATCCAAGCATTCTTCCTGTTGAAGTTGGCTCCAGTCCACAGAGCCCTCTATGGCCCCTGTCTTTCCCACCTGCACCCCACTTATACACCTTCCCACTCTCCCTACCTCGACTGCGCCTCCGGCTCCGAGACGGGTCTGTGTAAAAGGTCAGCTGTGGGTCATTTTCTGCCTCTGTGCTGGAGTCCCCTTCAGGGTTCAAGAAGGCGGAACCAGCTGAAATGAACAGAGAATCAGAGCAAACATTTTCATTTTGCATGATGCAGAATCATAGGATGAAGCCTAATTGGGAAATCAATAAAAACGAGAATGACTGACAGTCTGAGAGAGGTAGCCGAGGGGCTAGTACTCCTTGATACCGAGACTTGTTGAAGAAGCAGACATTTATGAGAGCAACTGATAGTGCTCTGATTCCCTCCAGAGAACATGGTTCCTGGATGAGGGACTTGTTTGGCATCTACTTGTCAGAGAGGACTTCCAGAGGTGGGACGGTGTGGACAAAAAAGAAAGGGAAATGTTCCATTCTGCTTGATAGAAGACCAGAATTACATCAGAGCAGAAGGACATTATACTTCTGACTTATTCCTGATTCAAGAATATATACAAAGGAATAAAAAACGTAGACAGACATATGTGAAGGGGACGTGTCCTGTGAGCCCTCTAAAACAGAGACAAATTTTTCTATTATTTGATGTATATACCCTCTGTCCTTTTCTGATACTGAAACATGTAGAGGTTTTAGGCTCCCTTTAAAATGGAATTGAGCCATATCTTGATTATAATCTCATTTTCCTCCTTGAACAGGTGGGCAACTTTCCATATTAAGAAATAAAGATCTTTTAAAATGACTACATGGTAAATCACTGGACATTAGGCAGATATGCCTGATAGTCATCTGATTCCCTGATGGCGGGCATCTACACAATTTCTGGTTTTTAGCTTGTTTAAATGTGATAAGCAGCCATTAACACACATCTTTGCACACTTGTTCAGTTTGCTCCTAGAAAATATTCATGCCCATGACAGTACTTAATCAAAGGTTTCTGATATTAAATTTTGGGGTGAGTAGCATCTATCTGGCCTCCTGAAGGTTGTGCCAGACATTTATAGCTATGTGTCACAGTGTATGTAGTCGGTTTAATGGCCCCATTTCTGCCCACATTCTGGAACTCATCTGCATAACTTAGAACTAGACATGGGTACCTCTTGCTTTATTGTTGATCCTCTTTCTCTGGCTGCTGGAGGTATGGGAGAGCAGAGTGGCTTGCTGGTGGTTGGAATCCACGGGGCTTGTGGCTATGATATTATCTTTATACTTGTTCATCAGGGAAAGCTTGGCATTGTCACTTCCTATATAAGGAAAAATCAGGAAAAGAAAAAAATAACAGAAGAGAAAAGGAAAAACATGAAGGGAAGTGAGAAAATCTGCTTGAGCTGAGTAGATGTGTCCCAAGAATTGAAATGAGGAACATATAAAAAAAGCTGGTGGAAACGAAGACATTCCTTTCTGCTTTCTAGGGGCTACAAAGTTACAGGAGGAGTGAAGTAAGAGGATTACCATTGAAAATCCAATTTAGCTAATTCCGTATTGATAATGTCACTGCTTTCCACCCTTTGGCTAAACACAGAATACAGTTTTTCCTTCTGGAAAGCACTGGGTTTAGCAGAAATAGAATCTGTGTGCATTCAGACAGAATGTGGCCTGTCTTTCATCACAGACTCCACCATTCCTTTCTGACTGAACTCTAGCTATTGCATGCATTTGTACAATCTGTCTGTTCCTTAAAGAAGTTTGGGATTGAACCCCCAAGTACCAAATGTCCATCCTGTGGCCTTGGTGCTTTGTGGAATATGATACATGTTAGAGAATCCTCCTTCCTACTCTCAGATTTTAAAGTTTCCAGACATTAAATTGTATTGTGAAATGATTATTGATATAGGTCATCCTCCAGATGCTAAATAGAATTTCCATTTCCCACTATGTGATTTCACTCTTTGCAGCCTCACAGAAAGTCTGTGCATCTTTAGCAGCATGCAGTATTGACTGTGTCTTCCTCAAAGAAGGTACTGGGAAGTACCTTGAGGATCACTGTTGAGATGCTGTCTTTTAAGATGTACTTATTCATAGCAGTTTGAAAGAGAAAGAGGTGGGCTATCTTAAAAAGAACAGATCTTCCCTCTCTGCATGTTTTTGACCCTGATCTTGTTCTGCTGGGTTACGGCCAAGGCTGTCCCATCCACTCTCTCAAAAGATATAGCTAGCATCTAAGATCTGATGCTTTGATTAAATTCTTTCATTTTATTTGGAAAAAAAATGCATCCTGTGTAGAGACTACAGGATCAAGGGCTACATAATGCAAATAAAAGACCCAAGGCCCACATCTTATGAGGCAAAGAGAAAACCAAACAATAAGAACTAACCAAATGAAAAGCAGATAGCTGAGGACCCTCCATGTTACTAAAGAATTAAGTTGCCTGAGTGAATGTGTAATACACAAACAAGTCAAGTCAGTTTCCTATGCTGCCTCCTTACATCCTAGAGGGCTGCTCAAAGAGGCTCTAATATACTTCAGCTACATGTAAAGGCATCTCTCTGCTCCCAAGATGGGTGGAAGTGGAAGTAGATCCAACTTACACTATGATTTTTCTCTTATGAATTAGAAACCCAGTACAGTTATCTAAGGAAATGGGTTGTTTTTACATTTTTTTTAAGGCTGAGAATTTCATAAATGTATAGAATGTATTTTGATCAGACTCACCCACTTTTATTCCTCCTATATTCTCCCACATAGTTCCCCATCCCAACTTTATGTCCTTTTAATAAAGTTTCTTTTATATCCCAGTGGTGCTGTCTGTATGTATATGGCTGTAGGGCTGTCCACTGGAGCACAGGCAACCTACCAGGGGTCACACTCATAAAGACGACTGGCTTTCTTCCAGGAACCATTAAGTGTTAATAGCACCTCAGTTGGGGTGGAGCCCATGAAACAGTTTTTTTTTTCCCCATCCAAACAAAGGCATTGGTACAGCTTATTGTATAACAACTATTGGCTACCCCCCATTTACTCTTTGGCTCCCTGAACAAGGACTAAATAGCCCCATCTCTTCTTCCATTCCTACCTGGTGTGAGGTCCATCCCAGACTTCTCATTGCAGCCTTGTAGGGAGTCCAAAGTGCGTGTGACTTGACTGGCAAAGTCCTCCCCTCCATTCATGCACTCCCTCTGCAGGTGGTGACGCAGGTCTGTGATGTCATACTCATAGCCATCCAGGATAGGTGTCTCCCGGATGCTCAGAGTGCCACTGGAGTTGTGGCCCTGCACACGGGCATTGCGCAAGCTTTCCCGCCCATGGCCTCCAATCAGCACAGATGGGATGTAGTGGATCTCATTGGCTGCCTCTGCACTGGCACTTTTCTGGGGCTGAGGAACCCGGCGACGTTTGCACCAGCGCCTGCGAGTGTACAGGATCATCACCAGGCACAAGATGGATAGCAACAGAGCGATCATGCCACCCTGGAAAAACAGGATATCAGATGTTTGCACAAAGAAATGTAAGCTTTTCCCACAGTGCCATGGGTCTATCTGCTAACTCCATTCATCACTCCTGCATTAATTCATGCACTCAAATGTATTGAGCACTTACAGGAAGCATCACTCAGCATCTAAGGGACACTCTGTAGACACTGGTGCTTAACAGTGGAAAAAAAATGAGAAGATGTGGTTTCAAGACATGCATCATTCAAGGAATCCAGTTGCTGCTGGCTTAGCAAATATTTGAGATAGAGGGTGGGGGGTATTGAAATTAGGGGCTTTCAGTTGCAGAAGCCAGAGAGAGGGTTTGTTTTTTAAGGCAAACACGCTACACATAAAGCTGCTTTGGGGCTTTCTTTTTAGCAGCCAGCATGGGGTGGCATTGAGTTTTGTATCAATTCTAAACAATCAATCTTAGATAGATCCTAACACTGGATACACAAATCAATAAGCCCTATCAGTTCTAAAGCTCAGGTTTCTTGTCAGTACAATAAAAAAGTCGCCAGTTAACTGCTTATGATGGTTGCTAAGTATCAGGATAAGTAATGATGGAAAGTGGCCGGCACAATACATCACACACCATCAAGGATCTGCTCAGCTGTCTCCATCAGAATAAGTGGCGCAGCAGGGAAAACCGTCAACCCATTTACATCCATCAGAGTTGAGTAGCAACTGTGTGAAGAAGTCCCACTGTTGTCACATGCCTTGGGTGGCAGGGACTCAGTTTAGTTTTGTTTCCATGGAGGAAAGAGCTGATACCACAATTTAGAGTCAGACTGGTGGAGGAGTTTCCTCCTGAACCCTCAACAACTCAGAGACCACCACCTCAGAGGCCAGTTCTTACAAGTCAGGACAGCACCAGCTGTCTGCTGTAGATAAGGATACGGTGTTCATTGAAGCTGAACAACTGGCCCTGACAAGTCCAAGCTGGGGTTTGGAGAGGTGAAGAGGGCCTCCTATGCTCTTTCCTCTACAGCACTCCAGGGGTATAAACCTTCTGGTACACAGTCAAGCTGATGCCTTTATTTTGGCCAATATCCTTTTTAATCTATTTCACTAGGTCAAGTTGTGCCAAATGGTTCTCCTCCTAACCTTGGCTCTAGCCACTGCCAATCTACTGCATATTATAGAGTTAAAAGTCCCTATCCTTTCCCATGGAGTCCAAGCTGTGTAGATGGATCAAGAATATTCCTGCAAACAAATTTAAAGGTTTCTCTCCTTCCTCATGCCCCCCCCTCTAGTGTCATGATTATGTTCTGGATTTATAAATACAGTCTCCCAGTAAATTTTCCTGGCTATCCCTCCATTTGCCACCATCTTTGTGAGAAAAGGACATATAGACACATATATGCAAACAAGCACACATATATACACACTACCATGTTCAAACAGGCTACACAAGGAAGCAGAGAAGCACACAGTAGAGGCATTTGGTAAGACATACTAAGCCATAAGGCTTGCAGGGAACTTAACTTTCTGCTTTTCAAGTCTTTCTTACTTTATTTTGAGATAGCATTCTTCTGATGCAACTTCTCAGGCAAGGACAGAGCGAGTAAAGCCATTCTGGTTACATAGGGTAGAAGTATAAAACCAAGGATTCTAGGTCCCCTTAACTGCTACATCCCTTGCAGTCCATACTGAAGACTCTCAGACTCACAGAACCAGACCCTATCTACAGGACACTGCAGTCGACTGTATAAAACCAAGCCCTGAGCTAATCCACAGACTGTAAGCATCTGTGTACGACCCAGTAGCTTTCAGTGGAGCCGTCAATCATCTTCATGGCAGAATAGATGGACTATCTTTTCTCTCACCCCAAACTAAAGCTGCAACAATAGGTAATTAAGCCACACAGAAGGAATGACTTCCCAACTGAGAGAAGTTGTCAGACATTGAATTAGGCTACTGAAAGCCAGAGGTAATTTTATTCCCCAAAGAGCTATAAGAGCGACATAAACATCAATCCCCAAGGAATGGTTTGAACACCATCTTTCTAGCTCACACAGGGTTCCTTAAGAGTCCCTCCACCCTTCCTTACTAATTCTGCATACAGATGATCACAATAGAGTTACAGTGAAATCCAGCCCATAGATTCATTGCCCATATCACTCAATAATAAAACAATACCAGCTGTTCATTAATGGGTGCTTTTACTATATTAGACAGTTGTTCACAATGCTTAAAGTTTTAACTCTAAGAGACAGAGTATCCCTACTTTTTTTTTTAAAGGATGATGCATGGAAGTTAAATAATTTGTTCAAGGTCATGCAATGTGCAAAATTAGAAGGGCTGTAGTAGAGCCCTAGTGACTAATTTCAGACCCTATGTTCTATCTATGGAGGGAGCAGGGTGAAAGGATGTGGCGCAGGCATATGCAGAGGCCAGAAGTCAATGTTGGGTGTCTTCCTTTATTGGTAGTCATCTTATTTTTGAAATAGGGTTTGTCTATGGACTGTCTCGCCAGCTACCCGCCCAGCATCCTCCTGTCTCTGTCCTGCCCTGTGCTGCATCCAGTTACAGAATCTCACCACAGAGACCCACAGTGCCTGAATATCGTGTGGTTACTGGTGGTGAACTCAGGTCCTTATGCCTGCACAGCACACACTTTATCAACTTAGACATCTCCATAGAGTACATCTCCCCCAGACTACAGCCTGGGAGACCAGTAGGCTTTAGTTACCATGATGAGCATTGCCCATAGAAACTGCTCTCTTCTGGCTATTCACACATTCAAAGGACAAAATGGGCAAACGAGGATGCCTGTATGTAGATCCATCCTAATTTCACAAATTGAAAAAAGAAACTAGCCAATGTCTACATCTAGCTGACCAGAGGTTGGAGGACCATTATCACAAAACAAAGGACTTTTTTCCAAGCAACTACTAAAACCCCAGATCCAAGATTATTTAGTAGAAACACAAACAAACAATAACTCTACACCTTTCTCACATTTTATCTTCTCCATGTTTAAAAGTGCCAGCAAAGTGCTATTATGTCCTAAAATTTAGATAAATTTTAACATAGAAATGTATGTGCTCTTTCAGCTTAGTAGACATAGAAAATCTCTATGTTTGATGCCCCCCTCATCTGATGAGCAGCCTATGGTGTTCAGAGAAGTTAAGACAGTGATGGAGTTGGGTAGGTGACTCTCAGATCCTTCACTTCTCATGAAGCCCTTTTGTTAGGGTCCAATACAATTAACTTATCATATAATAAAGTCCAGACATCCAACTGAAGATATCTTACATTTGTTTCTCTAAAACATACAGCCTATGAAAAGCTAGAAAACAAGGTTTTATTTAGCTAAACCTGTATATTTAGTGTCTTTGGTGTTATGTCAATAGAATGTTTTTTCACCTGAGAGGCAGTGACTTTTGATGGCCTCATCTCTCTAGTAATTGGTTACCAGTAATAAGCTCCAGCCAGCATGGGCAATTTACCTCAGTCATAGGGGGAAGGATTCTCAGGTCGCAAATTCTTCTATATTTTCTTTGCTCCCATAACACAACTTGGTAGCAGGTGTCTCAACACTTTGTTGTGACTTCCTAATTAATAGTGGATTATTATAAAAACAATACTATGTAAGATATAATGTTATATAATTTGTATATGTAATGTTATTTAAAATGAGATTTTGTGATCATAATAATAAGCTCACTATGTATAAGTTTTTCTGAAGAACTTACATGCTCTATTCAATGATTAGATACCAAGCAGAAGTATAAAGCCTCTTCATAATAAAAAAGACCCATGGTTATGTTTGAATTAGGGCATATGTCTAGAAAGCTAAATAAGCTGTCCTTATACAATGAAAAGTTGGAAGTCCATTGGGATATTTGGCTACAATTATATTCTCATATAAGCTATTGGACTATCCATTAGGTTTAGCTCCCCTACCTTCATAGAAAAGTTTACAAATGAAAGTCACAGATGTCTTAGGATATTTCTTTCAAAGACTCTAAGAAAGGTAGTATATGACAATGGCCCAAACCTTAGGTCAAGGGCACCTGGGGACTTCCTGTTAATCAAATGAGGAAGAAAGGCAAGATGAAGGTATTATCTTATCTGCAAATGAAAGTTTATTGGGAGGAACAAACTCCTTATGGCATCTGAGTCCAGATAGACTTCTGCCTACAGTCTGGGCAAGAACACACTGGCCAAACTGGCTTCAGGGAAAGTATAGGGGTGGTTGACAAGCCTTAACTGGTTTTGTGTTTCTGGATGTCTTCACTCTGTTCAGAGTGTATTTGTATTAGCTTCAGGTTTTATGGCACTGAAAACCCAAAACAAAACATTAAGGTGCATCTACATTCAGGTGATGAGCAATAAGCTGCAGACTTTGAACTTAAAAATAAGTAACAGCTGACTTCATGGAATAGCATTATTTGTTCTTTATTCATCTTTGCATGAGTTTTCTGACCATTTTATTGATTTTTTTTAAAACTGTTAACATTTTGTAAGTACAATTGAACTGGAAGTATGTGAGGACTCTGCATCTATTCACAAATATCTTGTAAAAAAAGTGGCATTCTAAACATATTTTTCTTTTATAAATCAATAAATCATTTCTACTGGCTTTAATAGAGATCAAACAAATGAAAACAGCCTTTATTTTATTATGAAATTGACATTTAGGCTACTCACCAAAGAGAGAGGACCATGAAGCTTGTCAGATAATATATATATAAATGTAACAGTGTTTTCTATAACATTGACAGTAATTTCCCAGGGTCAGTGGAATTTTAGTCAGCTCTCCTTTTTATGTCCATTCTAATCCCCTGCTTCAACCACAACACCCCCTGTATGTTGACCCTAGGTCCTGGGTTATGCCTCCCATTTTAGCTGACTCTTCAAAATTAGTTCAACATCCAGGTTTCCATGGACTCCTTTCCAGCCTCAGTCCCCTGAGCATAGAGCATTCTATACTAATCACAAGCACTTCTGCCTTTAACTGGTTTTTCCACCTCTTCTAATAGACTATAGTCTTAATGAAAGTCGAGGTCATGCCTGACATATGCCTTATAGTTTATAGAGAGTTGATTTTAGTACCTTGCATAAAGCAAAAAGTCAATAACTGTAGAATGGAAGGAAAAATGGAGAAAAAGAGGGAAGGAAGGAGGGAGAGACAGAGACACACACACAGAAGGAGAGAGAGAGAGAGAGAGAGAGAGAGAGAGAGAGAGCTCATCAAGGTTAAATTCATTGTATTATAGACATCTATATGCCTACAAGATAAACTGATACAAGCCCATTACTTATGAGACTAATTTATTTGTTATTAAGCCATTCAACGAATGTTTGCCAGACCTGCACTAAGGATGTGTGTTTCAAGCGGTTTCTGTTATTACTGTTACAGGAATAATACAACTATGGTTCCCAATCTAATGGTGTTTACATCTTAGTCAGAGAACAAAATCAAAGAACAAAAGTAAATGCAGGCATAAAAGAAAGCCACTTTGATTATTAGTACTAAAACCAGCTAGTGCTTTTTAGAATGAAAGAAACATCAATAGGTGAATATAAGGTAGTGCAAAAATGGAGTAACCTGGGGGCCAATGAAACCCTTTCCTGATCAGTGTCACAAGATCGATAAATCATAGAATAAAAAAGACTGGATCTATTAAATGTCACAGAAGTTTAGAGCATCACCTGGGCTGTGTGAACCATTGGCAGAAAAGTGGAAAAGCTGAGATTTTGTTTCTAGTGACCATCTGTCAAGAGACAGTGGCCAATCAATCAGCAAGTATTTCAAAGTCCAGTGGAGGAGTAACAGTAGAGTGAATTTGAGACATCATTAATTATCCCTTGGGGCAATTGGACACATGGAATTCATAATCACACTCCTAAGCTAATTAAATAGTAGTGAAAAAAAATATAAGAATTAAACAGGCACATTTGGTTTCTTAATTTTCTTTAAGAATGCCCAAAGATAAGAACCAAGACTTATATATGACAACAATAACTTACTCTGCCTTTTACTTTTCCAGGAAGCAGACGTAAAGGAGAGCTCTAACAAACCCATTTTGGCATCTAACCACATTCTAATCCACAACCAGATTTCACTGAATAAACAATTAATGACAGCCGGGCAGTGGTGGCGCACGCCTTTAATTCCAGCACTTGGGAAGCAGAGGCAGGTGAATTTCTGAGTTCGAGGCCAGCCTGGTCTACAGAATGAGTTCCAGGACAGCCAGGGCTACACAGAGAAACCCTGTCTAGAAAAACAAAACAACAACAACAACAACAAAACAATTAATGACATAGATAATAGACAGAGAGATAGACAGATGATGAGTAGATAGTTATGCAATAAACAGATAAATGTTATACAAAAGATAGATAGATAGATAGATAGATAGATAGATAGATAGATAGATAGATACATAGATACATACATAGATACATAGATAGATACTACTACCATGATTCAAAGGGACTGTACCCTTTGAAATATAAGCCAAATGAAGCCTTCTTTCTTTAAGTTGCTTCTTGTCAGGTATTTGATCACAGCAACAAGAAAAGAAACTAATGTAGTTCCCAATAAAATAACAGTTCTGCCCAACTGTGCAACTGCAAACGTCATGGCCCCATTAAACCTAATACAGTCCTTCCTCTACAGCATAAGATGACTGAAAGAAATGTAGCAATTCTTGTAATCAGCTGTTGATTGTAACCATGACCCATGCCAAATTGAAAATGATGCTAAGCAATTAGGGCAATGGTAGGAAGAACATGGTCACATCTTCCTGCCCATTAAGCCAAAACCACAAACCAAAGATATAATGGAGTTGATTCAGAAGCAACCATCAACTCCATTTAGGTCTGATAGAAGGACACCTCCCAATCCAAAGGTGCAGGCAGATCTTTGAAGTCAAATAATGCCATTGAGATTGTGGTAACATAATCTTGACCTTGAGAATCTTTTTTCTGGCAGAGGAAGCCATCCGAAGTAGGAAGAAAGTCCCTTGGTTATCTTCTCTGACAGATTTTTCTCTTCTGTGGTGGATGGTGAATAGAAATCCATTATCTCTTGCCTATTTCCTTCCTAAGTGGAAGACAAGTGAAATGCTTCAAACATATTAAGTAGAAAGTTCAATTTATATGTTATTAAGAACATCATCTTCTCTTGGGGGCTTTCTGAAGCTTTTAATCTTGTGGAAATGCTTTCCAGTTGCCATGGGCCACCATATTAATTGAGGGGCCCCAATATGTGCTCTGAGTTTTCAGACATGAATTGCACAACTCCCTGGCAGGAGATAGCCTCACTACACTTGTCTATCCTCTCAGTGGAGCATGCTTTTGCTGTTGCCTGATGCCTAAAGACCTCCAGATTCCCCCTTTTTACACTCCTAGTCCCACATACTCAGTACTTAGAGAAGAAATAGAAAGTTCCTATGATCCTGCCTCATTAAAATACTATTTGTCTGGTCAAGATAGAGCAAACAGCAACCTCTCGTAGACTTAAGACCAACTCTGATCTGAAGAACCTTCTAGGTAGGCAGGGTGATCCTTAGGGTCACTGCAATCTAGTGTGATTATCAGCAGATTTTCTCTAAGGCAACTCACTGCTATAGCTCCTTCCTTATTTACTTCATTTTGATTTTCCTAGGCCTAAAAGTTTCAAGACGGTTAGCTTTGATCACTGTCTTTCCTTTTGAATCTGGAATGTTTTTAACTCCTCTGTGAGACTCGGGAGTCATCTAATGAGAGCCTGGAGTCAACAGGGACAGTGGCTGAAGGCAAGCTTGCTGGAGTCAGCCTGGGCTATTTTGGTTTATCCTCCTTCGAATTCTTTTTTTAGACATGCTGTTTTGGGATGTTGAGGTTTTTTTTTTTTTTTTTCTTGACTCAGACCCCTGACTTGCTGTCCCACTTCAACACAGGGGAGTGCATTTCTTCTTAAACTGAGCTCTGGTCCTTAATGGCTTCAGTTACCTGTCTTTGCCTTAAGGAGACTGCTAAGGCTGAGCGATGCTGAGTGGAACAGGATGATAGAGTGGTAACTTGCCAAGGGTGTGTTTTTAGGCACAAGTCCGCCTCAGTGGATTCTTTCATTCCAATAAATGGCCTAGATCTCTAGACGGGCAGTGAGGAATCAGATAGAGCTTGGGTACTGGCATCCCTCTGGGTTTAAACTCAAAAGTTTTATGAAAGATGATGCAATTAAGGCAGATGTTTTGGATGTGACCTCTAATCAGTGTCAGGGATTAAAAGGACAGATCCTCATAGAACCCATTTTGTAGCTGTGTGTGCGCAGCCATGCATAAATGTGTGTATTATGCGTGTCAGTCAAGCTAGGAGACTAAAGGATCCACGTAGAAACAAAAGCACTCCAGGTCGCTGTCTCAGCAGCCCATGGGCAGAACAGCGAGACAGGCTTCTCCCTGGGCTATGGGCACCAGCCTTTCAAAACTTCACTAGCCAAGCATGAAGCCAGTAAATAAACATCTCCAGCTGGCTAATGCCCAATACCTATCTTTGGCTATGCTCCTTTCCTCTTTCCACCTTGTTTTCTTGTAGTAGGTGATCTTGATGAAATAAAATTGTGATAATAATCTGCTCCATTAGGACCAAACATTAAGGGAATTATTGAACAAGTAATAGGAGAGGCAGTGGGTATTTTTGCTAATGACCATTAGAATTCTTTTCGTTGTTTAACCAGATGGAATTAGTTGAGATTTTTTTTTTTAAATCTATCTCCTCAAAAGTGAGGAAGCCTAGTCTAAGGGGAGGAAAACAAAGTCTTTGAGAGTTGCTGGCTCTGTGGGAAGCAGTTGGAACTGAGAAAAAATAGTCAGTTATTTTAAAACCCAGTCATTGAGAAAGACCATATGCAAAAAAGCATGCCTGGGGATCTCAGTGACTTCAGATGACAAAAAAGTGTGGCACAATTAGCTGAGAAGTTAAGATTTCTTTGAACTTGGTCCATAATCTTTACTGTCACTATATAAACCTGTTGTAAGCTTTCATCTTATAACAGATAAAGACTTATGGACTCTTCAAACCTGTGCTTCTCAGAGAACCTAGAAAAGGTATAGATGGAAGGCCTTTCAGATAGAGAATAACCTTGGTCATATTCATGACCTAAGTGTAGGGTACAACTTAATCATCAGGGTGTGGTGAATTCTGTTGTGACTGGGCCTAGTCAGATATTCAAAATCCTTTGCCCTTATTCTTCTGTTATTAAAGATTTTACAATGACATGAGGAGTGAAGAGTCTACATAGCTGCTGATGGTTTGTTTCAGGACAAACCTCAAGGACAAACCCCTTTTCATACTTCCTATCATTTTATCACAACTCTACTGTGTGTATTTCATTCCTCTTTGAGCTTCTGCCTTGTTTGGTGACTAGAGAAACATACTGCCTCCTTCCCAAACTGTTAGTATGGAGAAGAGAAACTAAGAATAATGACAGTATTTGTTAAATTCTTACCATGTGCCAGATGTAATGCCTAATATACTCATTACTTCATTGAATATGAATAAACTTGATAAATCAATAAATATAACTAGAAGCTATTGCTTTTATTTTTAAACGAGGAAACAGAAGATCAAAAGAGTTAAGTAATTTCTACAAATTTATCTAGGGATACAAAATCAAGTCAATACCTAAATACTGACCCTTAGTAATGTGACTACAGGACCTGGTAGAAACAGAAAGGTCTACAATGGTAGCCAGGGTTCTAATCAACTGGCTCTCTCATTATCCTCCACAAATTAAGATCTAGACTATCTTGCCTTCATATTTAATCTCTGGAGCTGTGCAAACAAGGCTCTCCATGTGCTTATACTTGGTATTATAGATATTGCCTGCACCATATCCCCACATCTTTCAGTGAAGCTTAATCATTGTGTTACATAAATACATAACTCAGTTCAATAGCTCAATTGTGTCAAAAATGGTTACTTTACACAAAGAAAGGAGCTTGATATTAAGATTCCTGGGATAGATGTTTTCAAAGTGTAATCTGCGCTGAGAGGACAGCTTAGTCAGAAAAGTGTTTGTTTCCCAAACATGAGGACTTGAATTCAGATGTCCAGAACCCATCAAAACAAAAAACAAAAACAAACAAACAAACAAAAACAACAACAACTGGATGTAGTGGGCAATGCCAACAATCCCAGCTATGGTAAAATGGCTAGAGGAGATACCTAGATCCCGGAAACCTGCGTTCTAGACAAGAGGATCCCTGGAAACCATAGATCTGACAGGTAGATCTCTGGAAACCCGTATTCCAGCTCTCTTGGTGCCCTGTAGAAGTTCCAAGCTAATGAGACCTGCTGTGTCAAACAAAAGATATAAGTACCTAAGGATCAACACCCAAGGATATCTTTGAATCTCAGCAGCCATGTTATTCATATCATGCCCACATCCACACATGAAACACACACACACACACAGAGAGAGAGATACAGAGAGAGAGAGAGAGAGAGAGAGAGAGAGAGAGAGAGAGAGAGAGATACTAAAGCGCTTCAAAATCTAAGGATAAATGGCTTTCTAATAGAATATGACAGACAGAAGGTTATCTTTGAGAGAGCATAATATACATGCACATAGACTTGAGTCTCTTTATTGTCTATAAATTCTTGTTCTACAATTAGAGACAAGTGCAAAGCATTGCCACACAACAGAGCTGCCATACTTACCATACTTACACTCTTGATGGAGACTAGGAATTACATTATTATCAGACTTCCCACCCTTCAAATTTTGACCAAGAAATATAGACATAGAAGATAAAAAGTAAAGCTAGCCACATCCCATTTTGCATTAGGACCTGTTCTAGTTTGCTTTCATTTTCTATGATAGACGTTATGACCAAAAGACCTTGGGGGAAGAGAGGGTTTCCTTGGCATGCATTTCCATATCACAGTCCATCATGGAGGGAAGTCAGGACAAGAGCTCAGGTGGAAACTGGAACAGAAATTAGAGAGAAATGCTGCTTACTGGCTTGTTCTGTGGTTTGACCTTAGTCATCATTGTTTATATAGCCCAGGACCACCTGCTTGTAGTTTTTTCCACAGTTGGCTGGGAAGTATCAACAATCAAGATGATTTCTCATGGACCTGGCTCAGGCTAATCTGATCTGGGCAATTCTTCAATATAAATTCCTTCTTCCAGGGTAACTATCACTTCAGTCAACTTGAAAATAAAAACCAACAAAGGATAGTAATGCTCACTCCCAACACAAACTATTAAATGCTGATCATGAGATGCCATCAACTTGCAAGTTATCTGACCCACAACAATCATCATTTTAACCACAAGCCCCAAATTCTCATCTAAATCCTACAAAGGACAATGAGAATTTTAAGTCAGATCCCTTTCTACACTCCAGCTGTGGCTCAGTCCTGCCCTCCAAGAAAGATGCACAATATAACTGAAGACTGTAGCAATAGAAGGAGAGAGGGAATTTAGGGCTTAGGAGAGATGCTGATACCCAACTAGGATCAGAGCATTGTGTGCCAAAATCCCTTCCAAGCCACCACCTCTTGCCAAAGGCTGTAAGCATGAGAGGAGGAGGATAGGATAGAGGTAAGGGAGACCAGCAGCGCTACCTCCCTGAGGCCATGCACTGACTGGCACGATTCGATTCTTATCTCTTGCTTTAAAGAATGTGTTCTGTTCAGTTTTTCTCTGGAGCTAATCAAGCACAAGTTCTGGAGAAGAGGCCTAGTTTATAAAGGCAGTCTGAGTGAGATCCTGACACCCTCATTACGGCAGGCTTCGTTAAACCATCAGCTCCAGTGTCAGCAGCACATTGTCCTTAGCTAATTACATGGGGGTGGGGGAGGGTAAAGTCATTAACCAAGTCTTCAAATCCTTCCCATCATTAATGTGAAAGGAAAAAAAAAGAAAAAAAAAAACAAGAAAAAAACAAAAAAACAAAACAAAATCTCCAACTGCCCTATAAGGCCTCTTCCTTCCCTGGTGCCCCTCCCAGCCACCCTTGCCACATATTGCCAGGTTTGCTCTGGTTTTCAGGCCTCTTCTCTTGTGCTTGGTTTTTCAGGATTGGGTGGGATGGTGATGGACTGAGGCAGAGAGCCGGACACAGAAGCTTTTTTTTTTTTTTTCTCCAGCTGACTGTGGCTCACTTTGTTCCCAGTCAGATGTCTCCTATATACACCAGGACTTTGGGCATAAGCTCGATGCTTACTAGATAAAGATGGGCCAGGGCAAAGGGAAGCTTGAGGCTGAGCCCAGCTCCCCCCACCCCGCACCTTGTCTCCTCCTGGGAGACAAGGAAAGGCTCTACTGTGCTATTGTTTGTCAGATTTTAATTTACCGATCAGTGGCTCAATCATGCCGAGTGAATCCGTGGGTCAGCCTGATCCAGCCAGAGATGGTCACATGATGGAAGAACAGCAGAGACTCTTGCTTCCAAGGCAACTGATGAGGCTGACCTCATCTGCCAAGCCAATGTCTCATTCTGTGTCTGGGGCAGGCGACCCTGGGCTCATCATTCCCAGCCAGTGTGTGGTGTCATTATGAATTCATTTTAATTTAGATCACAGTGCTCATGAAGTTTCTGTTTTCTACTTTTTAAATAGTTATGGCTTATTCTTTTTCTATTCTTAATGCATTCACCTCTCTCTCTATCTCTCTGTGTGCATATGTGTGTGTGTGTGTGTGTGTGTGAGAGAGAGAGAGAGAGAGAGAGAGAGAGAGAGAGAGAGATAGAGAGAGAGAGACAGACAGACAGAGACAGAGACAGAGACAGACAGATGAGGGTGGAGTACAGGATTGTGGAGTTGTTATTTGTGACCATCCCCGAGCCATTACTCTTTCTGTGCCCACATCTCCTAGCATGATTTTGTAGCTTTCTCTCCTGATTGCCTAAGCTCACTCCACTCTTTTGAGCCCTAGCACATGTCCTTTTCCTTTCTGGAATATCATTGAAATTATATTTCAATCCCCAAGTACATGCTGATATAAACTAATCCTGAATCCATAGTAGAAGGTTCTTCCTATCATAATGCTAACTAGTCCAGCATGCAGGAACCATATTCTAAATGTCAATTCTTCCCAGAATCCTTTAGAAGAGGATCCAGCACAAGGCAGACCCCTAGTAAATACAATTATTTGCTTAACAGATCCCCACTGTCTCAGTAAAGTTGAGAAAATATAAGTACCATTATTCTCAAACCATTTGTCAGTTCATCTGGACAGCTGTCTTTGTGTCTAGTAGCTGGTTGTCCCTTGGGCTGGCTCATTTGGTCACAAACTTGGCTACATATCATCCTGGGAAGAAGCCAGCTAGGATGAGAGTTTTCTCCCCTGCAAGATGTTCAGATAGCAGGTGCATGGAATGGATTAGAAGTTTAGAAAGAGGGCTGTGTTTTCAGAAAGCTCAATATCTTTCTCCAACCTCATTCTGACACATCCATTTTGGTGCTGTGAGCAAGTAGTTTTGAGATAGCTGGGGGGCTCAGCTAGGTGGACAGAATTTTTTTTCTGGTAAAATTAATTGACTTGTATTGAGATCTTACTGTTCCTGCCCTAGTCTGTGGGACACTGTATGAATATTCTCATTGCCAGAGAGGTCAAAAAAATTGTCATCAATTTTTTAAACATCAATTTAGCACTTAATTATCCATGACAGCCGGTATCACATGTTTTGTAAAAAGAACAGTGTTTTTAAAAAAAGATCCTCTTCTTAGAAACTGGATCTCCAGTTCTCATTTTAAAAAAAAAAAAAATCTGTACATCATGTGTACTTATTTCTGTAAAATTACTTACACTTGTGTTTTTGTTTCTACAGTGATTGGAGAGAGGACAGAACCATTCTTGCTAACTCCATTCTGGAGTTGGAGGAAGTAAATTTGGCTTGCAGGAGGATGAAATGCAGTGAGGACCAGCAGTTTTCTCTGCCAGCACACCATGAAAGATGAGGGTCACAAGCTAGGTAGACCTCACAGCCACACTGAAGGTTCCACGCACTTTGTGCCAGCTATAACACTATATTTTTTCTCTTCCTCAGTCAAGAAAGCACACCAGAATGTAAGTCCAGCAGGAACTACCTTATTATAGGTCATTTATAACCCTGACTCCTTGCTAATGAGAAAGGGAAGCTAGTCACAAATTTTAGCACTTTACTTATTGTTTGGATCAAATGTACTTCCCACATCTTAACAATTGATAGGGACATAGCAGGGATCATGACATTATAGCTGCAACTGGCAGAAGCGGGAAACCAGTCACTGAGGGCAAGAAAACAAGGAACAGCTGTTTTGTTTGTTCCCCACCAGAAGGTTGAGCAAGGAACTCTCTGGGACTTTGAGAGTCTCAGGAGCCTCTTTAGTGTATAACACCATGTGGTCTCATCCCAGGACTTACACTATGTCTCCTAATACTCAGAACTAGCGATCTCACTCTGAAAAAATTTACGTCAGTTTTTTCACTATCTATCAAATAAAATATTTTTCTGTAGCTATTTTATGTAACAGATTATTCATATAATCAATTATGATAATAATGGCATGCTTATTTATGTATGAGATACATTATATATGTAATACAGAGAGATGTAGTTTCATGGCCACCCATTTCTGGTATGAGTCTTTATTTGAAGTTCTAGTCTTTATTTGAAGTTCTAGTCCTATGGATGTAGAGAAGAAAGGGAGACATGACCATCAGAAAAAACAAGGCATAAATCAAAGGTTCCCTCTGAAGATTCCATAGAACAGAGGAAGTCACTGGTTGGCCACTAGCTTCCAATCACTTGGCCATCCCATGTCTCTGGATTTTAGCTATTTGGTCAGACCTGCTCAGCTTTTCTCATAGGGCTGCATGTTATTTACCTATGTCCTTTGTGGACTCTTACCAGAAGATCAGTTCTCCATTAGGATACAAAAGTGCATAATGCTTCCTAGTGAGGGGTGTGTTCTCATGGGATAACCCCCTCATGCTCAGATAGGACAGTGAGGAGATGTACATCATCACCCAGCACAGCACAGAGGGAAGGAGAGTGGGAAGCCGTTTCCTAGAGGAAATGAGGAGGTAAGGATGAAGGTTAAAGAAAGAAGATGTAATGCCTCTCAAGGACAAAGTCACTGTGAGGCAAAGGGGCATCACTGCTTAAAACATGGAAGTTTTAAAAAGTAAGGAGGTTCACCCTGGGCATGGGTGAGCTGCTCAGAGGGGCTAGAGCAAGGAGTAAAGGGGGCATTAAGTTTCCATTCATTCTTCTGGCTCTCCAGGCTTCACTCCTGTTCATCCCCCACCCCAATACCTGATCATGTTCCCCTTTACTGCTCCCTGTCCTCTCTTTCAAGTCAGGTTATGACAGGTTGGGCACCTTGGACTTTAGCATTCTGAGCAGAGGGAACTCCTCAAGGCACTTCACCTTCCCTGAAGAGAATATAGTTTGAGCTGGGTTTCATGCAGCTTACGGCGATGTGAGGGGCATTTTAAAACCAGGTGGGAAGAAGGACATAGGTGTTGAACCCCTTCAGTAAAAAGGGAAAGAGAGAGATTCTCAAGACATCAGAAATATATATACTTGGTGAAAGATAGGCAGTCTAGGAGGCTCCATGGTCAGGATAGGCTCATGGACAGGATGTCAGTGGGCACAGAAAGGGGAATCCTGAATGATCAAACATTAACAGAAAGTAATCCTAAATAATGGAATTGCACTATTTATTTGTGTAGATAATTTTCAAATGAAATAACTATGTTTTTCCTTTGGGCCAACTCTACAACTCTGGTCCCCTGGAATGATGATAACTGGGTAATGCAGTGCCTACAAATGTTACTGAAGGCCAAATTCAGGCCTCTGAGCATACACACAGTATGTCACAGAATAGCTTAAAGGCCCTTTTCTCATTCTAGTCTTTACCCTTAGATGGATGAGGTGAAAACAAACAGGAGCATCGAGCTTGATCAAAGAGGCAAAACTTGGGGCTATGTCTGGTGGCATGAGTGGGGACAGGGTGTAGAAAAACATGACGCTGTGTCCAGTCTGTCAGAGAGAAGTTTGCACCTGGTTAAATGCCTAACTGACCTTTGCCACTCTTCTCCAGAATTTGTTCTGAGAAACAGAAGGTCCACCTGAAAGGCAGTTTGGAATCTTCCCTCCAAGTGCTGACACATTGCACACTCACAAACGATCCTTTTTTCCTTCGGAATCACCATCTTCTTCAAGATTTTCCTATTTACCCCATCCTGTGAGTCTGAGACTATGCAGTCTCCCCATAGCCTGTTTCTTGCTGGGGCCCTGAAGGTTCTCCACACAGAGTACTTCCTGATGGGAACATTGGAGGTGCATCTAGGGAGCTCTTGAGAGGAAAAGATCAAACACTATGTGACAGGAAGCACAGCAAGTTCTAACACCTGCCAAGAGACTCCATCATGCTCTGGAAAGAGATCACAGTCACCAAGCCTCTCCCCAAAGCAGTGGGAAGACACACTCCCTCGCAGATGGGATGTTTTACATTCCACCTAACACACAGCCAGAGTCCGCCATTTTCCCCACAGACTATTGCTTCATGTTCATGAATGGAAAAAGAGGAGAGCTGAGTTGCTGCAGGGAATGAAAGTTTCTTCATAGATTACTTTCAAGTATGTCAACCAGGGACTTCTGTGTCCCACCTGTCCTTCACTTTCATACATCACAATGTGATAGCCCAAGGCTACCCACAAGGTCATCTAACCTGAGATTTCCAAGGCAGAGGACAGACATGCCATGTTCCTATCACATGGCATACCTATGTCTGGTAAAAGTGTTAACCATTGTAATTTTACCATAAGTGTTATAAAAGATTATTTTTACCTTGTATTGAATTAAATAATGAAATAGACCATCAAATCTGTGCTTTTGTTGGTATTTTCATCTCTGATAAAGTATGAAATAAGCTTAAGCTGTACATATTAGTCAATTTAAATTAAAATACTTGGAAAATGCCGATACAGCATACATTAAAATATGGAATTAAAAAAAAAACCTTGGGGTTTTCAGAATGTTTATTTCAACAAAGGTTTATATTTTGGGATGAAAACTCAGAGGGGCCTTCATGAAGTTTTAAGGGAGTTTGATAAAAGGGGGGAGTTTAGCCCTGACTTAGATTTCAATGGCCTTATCTTAACCCCAAGCTGTTGTCTCACTGGCCTGTTTCTCCTCATCACTGACATGATTCAGGATCAATACAGGCTATGCTAGAAGAGCTGGACTTATGCTCATGCAGCCCTGCTATAGAAGTTGCCAGCACAGCCCCATTTGGGATGGAGTGATGCTGCTCTAGCCCCACCCTAGGTGGAGTCCAAGGAGAGGGAACTGGGCCTGCATGGTTGCAGCCCTTAAATGTTGAAGCCTTAGATGTAAGCCAATGTTCTAACACTGAGAATTGGGACCAACATTGCCATCTGAAATCTAGGGCTGGCAACTCGGGTATGCATACTGTATGACATTTAGAAAAAGGAAAATGAATAAAATATTGCTGCTTTGATGTCACTGTTGGGATGCAGAATCCCCCCAGGTTTGTTCTGTATTATAGCATACATCACTCTGTAAGAAATGTGTCTTAAGCCAGCAATGCCAGGTTCTGGCATGTCCACTCTTACAAACTACAAATATCTGCATGTCTGAGTCTTTTATAAGTCTTTTATAATCCACTTAGGTAAGATGTAGCACAGGGGAAAATGAATGCTATTTTTTAAATATCTAGCACCACATATTCCATATGCATCTCCCATTTAGCCCTGAGTCCTTTATGTTATTTGGGTAGCAGAATTTACATCACAGGTCACCACAAGTAGTTTTACAAGTCCCAAATACAGGTATAAGCAGGTTCCAGACACTATTCAATGAAGCACTTAGTTCTGTTGGCCACAGAATAACATCAACAAATTGACATCTGATTCATCCCAAGTTAGTCAGAAACTTGACTCATCTCTAGCTATTCAAGGATGTCAGACACAGTGGTAGAGGTATCAAGATTTGGGGGAATCAGAAATAGCAAGGCAGCAGCTAAAGGCACCTGCCCTTCCCAGATCTCTCTAGGACTTCAGACCTACTGACATCATCATCTCAGAAAAGCAAGACCTCTGCTGAACTTCATCATATATGGAAAAGTTGATGTGATAAGGCAAGGTCTGAAAGCCTTTGTTCACCCTGAACCTCAGCTAGGATGCAAGAAACCAGTAGGTTTTGAAAGCATCCTATACCATGTATACCTATACACAAGTCAACTTCATCATTACATTGCATTGGGGAGCATAGTTCTACTTCCACTATTATACGTTTATAGTGAGTGTTTAGTTACAAAAGAGGAGTTTTGCTTATCCTGACATCTCATAAAAGTGAACCGTGTGCAGCAAAATTGAAACCAAGCAGGAACCATCATCCTTATAGAAAAGAAAAACAGCATATGATGAATATCCTGCTACAGTTTTCTGGCAAGTATAAGCATTGCATTGTTCTCATCAACATGTGTCTTGACTAAACCCTTCAATAGTTCACAGAAATAGGCAATGTCATTGGGGTTCATCTGAATCTGTGGATATCACAAGCCCTTCAATTTTTCACAAGAATAATCTATGCTTTAAGAAATGATTATAATTGGCTCATAGGGATCTGACTAAACTAGTATGTTAACATTTTTTTCACGCTGAATACAGAAACTTAACACTTATCCAACAGGTTACCAGATTACAGTCTCTTTATGTTCTAAAAACAAGAATTTATTTGATTAAATTCTCAAATTGTAGCCTATAGAACTTATATGACCCATTACTTGCTTTTGTAAATAAAGTTTTGTTGGAAATCCATCATACCAATATATCTACATATATGGTATATCATATATATCATATATGGTAGTTTGGGAACTGCTTTGGCAATAGTTGAGCAGATGGGACAGAGCACACATGCCCTAAAAGGGAAAAAGGCTTACAAGCTGCCTTGAATAAGCCCTTAGTTTAGATAATATTTGTCCCTGCTAGGGTTCTCTCTGTAAGTTTACAGCTGGCTCCACCTTCTATATTGAAGTCTATTATGTCTCCAATGAGAGCCCAAGGGTGAAAATTTACAATCAGATTTAAAGGCTACTTCAAGTCTGTAAGAGAATCCCCAAATTGATTGATTGATTGATTGATTCATTGATAGACTACAAGAAAGAGCACTGTGGCCTGGAGAAAGACACAACACCAGGACTCAGAATCTCTGAGTTTTTCCACAATGTTAGCCCATAAGTACTGCCAACTATTTTATGTCTTCCTTCGCTGTTTGTGAATGGAAGAAATAACAATCTTCGTATACATGGAAACTTGGGCAGAAAAGGAATTCCCATAATGACATCACTTGGCTTGATTAAAAATCAAGTACGCTAATGACGTTGTTCCAGAGAAGTTGGAAGCGGTATTATCAGCATAAACCATAGGATACCTGCTAGGATACCTGCTAGGAAATCTTGTTAACCATGAAATGGAGGCCTATCAGCACTTGGATGTCCATGAACACATGCCATAGTTTGTAATAGACCAATTCTATTGCTTTCATAGTCTTAATTGCCTCAATCTTTTCCCTAAGCACAGATCCTTCAGGCCTCCTGGAGGGGGTTGCTATGAACCCAGCTGCTTTTATTGCTCCCTGAGGTAGTGACCCCCTGGGTAACAAATTGCACACAGAATTGTTACAGGCAGTTTGCATAGTACTCTGAGAATTTACCTAGCTGATATTTACTGGGCATTTCCAATAGTCCTGGCACTACAGGAAGTGCTTTACAAGAATTCCTTATGTAATCATCAAAACAGCCCCTTGAGTAAGATCTATTACTATCTGTGTCCTAAAGAGAGTTTAAAGAGATAAAGCAATTTCCACAATGTCACTAGAAAATTTAGTAAGTAATAGAATTATGATTTGAATCAGTCTCTCTGATAGCAAAGCCCTTTCAGTAAACTATGTAACTGAAATTCAATGCTGTAGAACTTACAGCCTTAATAGGCTTCTCAAGGACTAGTGTTTACTCAGAGCCAATGCCAGTCTTGGTTGGAAGCCTGAATCTCACTGTCCAAAGGAGCCCTTCACTTTTTAAAGTAGCTTTGAGATCATACTATGGTAGCAATTTGCTCAGTGCTGTATAGACCTTCCTAATCTTCATCAGGTATAGGATTTCTGCTGGGCTAGCTAAAAATAAAATAAAATGACTTTGCAGTTTGGAAATCTAGACAGACATGGCAACCCTGAAGCTACCTAAGTCAGGGAATATTGTAGCAATGAGTCTGGATATAAGTGCCTTGAATCCTGGCTTCACATCTCAGGGTATATTCGACTGTTCCCTAAGTTTCAGTGTTCATATCTAGAATATGTTGTAGTAAGTTCCCCCATTTCACAAAATTTCTATGGAAAATTATTGGTGTTAGGCACAAAAAATGATCTTGTGAACTGCCATGGATAGAATACAGTGGCTCAGTAAGCAACAACTTTGTTATTTTGAAAATTGACTTTATGTGTATGTGTTCATGTGTGCATGTGTGCCTATGTACACCACATGTGTGCATGGAAGCCAGAGAGCATTAGATCACATGGAACTGAAGTTACAAGTGGTTGCAATATCTATGTGGGTTCTGTGAACCAAACCAGGGACCTCCACAAGAGCACAAAGTGTTTCCGTTCCTAAATATTGACTTAAACACCATAAAGATTATGACTCCTGCTCCTAAAAAGATCTCCAGGGATTTGGGAAAACTAAATACTCAAAAATGTATTGTCAGTTTCTGTATGAAGTGAGCTAAATTCCTGGACACAATATTACACCAAATGATTAAAAGGCAGCAGAATGTGAGTGAAAATCCAGCCTGTTAATTTCCTTGGTGTCTGGAAAGACAGGGAAACTGGAAGGTCTCATTGAAGTATAAGATACCCAGAAAAATTGAAAGAAGATAGAACAAAAGTACTAGAGAGGTGACAGTCAGTTCACCTGACTCTCAGGTCTGCCAAGGGCTATCCTCAAACATCAAGTATTCGGAAAATGATTAAATGTTCTGTGAAAGCACAGTCTTGTCATATTCAATTCCTATCTACTTAGTATCTTACAAGATGCCTGAAGCCTGAAAAACATAGTTAAATGAAAGAATCAATATTGAAATGAGTGAATGAGTCAATGATTTGATTAAATCTATGGCAGGCCAGCAATGCTTTAGAAAAAAGACTTTTCTGACTCCTAAAACTTCCATGCAAAAGAATGAAGTTATATATAAAGAGAATACAGAGTTTATTGTTACGCTACTTTAACAATTTCAGAGTTGGAATCCCCTAACTAGTCTCTTTTTTCCTTGCCAATAAACCCAAAGCCAGCTGTGAGGAGGGGCAGTAGGAGCCAAGGTTAGCAGGTGGGTGTAGTGGAGCCGAACGAAATCTGAGCATCTGAGGTCAGCTGCCTGGTATAGCCCCAGAAATCTCTGTATTCAATCATGGCAGTGGGTCCTAGTGCTCATAGACTCAATACAGCAAAGTAACAAAGGGGAATGTATCAGATTGGGCTCAGCAAGTGTCCACAAAATAGCACAAGCTGCTCTGTGAATGCATTTAAGTATGAAAGACAGGTTAATTACTTCTCTCAGGACAGAGCTGGATTGGGTGCTTCTACAAGTATAGACTAAGGCTAGAGAGATGCTCCATGGTAAAAGTGCCTGCCTCGCAAATGTCTGTTTTCCTACTGGAACATGGGAGACCTAAATGAATGCATCCAAGATACTTATGGCTCTGCTAGCCTGCATATCTGCGGAAAAAAAATAGACTCTGTTTCAAATGAGGAGAATGGTGGGAACAAATGTGATGAGATTGTCTTCTCACCTGCACACACATGCTGTCTATGTGTATACTTTAATACACACACACACACACACACACACACACACACACACACACACACACACTTATATTGTTCCAAATTTATGTAATATGTATGGTATTTCAAGCTGTGCTAGGAGCAGGAGTTTGTCACTTAGCCCACTCCTTCTTAGCCATACCAAACAGAAAAAGATTAGGCTTGCATCTGCCTATATCTACCTATGGGTTAGCATGATATGAAACCTTTGAACAAACAGGAACTATGGTAACTGGTTAGATCTGCCTGTCCCCCTTTCCCCCAGGAACTAGAATTACAGAAAAGAAAAACAGAAAGAGTGGAAACAAAGTTGAAAAAACTGTGTCAGGAGAAGTCACCAATGAGGGGACATGAAGAGTAAAGGGAACTTCAAACATATAAAATGATCAGAATATTAAAAATACAACAGACAGTGGGCCCGACAAAGGTGCTAACTCATAGCAACAGAACAGTAGAAATGGGTATGAAGGAGCCAGGCTGTGACCCCAGAGGCTGAAAGCAACCTTCTAGTCATGAAAATCTGACTTTTGAAAATCTGCATTTTTTTTTTTTTTTAACTCAGGAAACTGCTGCCTCTTCGGTAGCTGTAAGGGAACTCCATCAGAGCCGGAATGAGGCTCTACCCTCTAATGCTGGAAGGCCTCACCAATGCACTCATCTTGCAGATGAGATAATGAAGCTTCCAGAAAGGTCAGTAAATTACCCGAAGTGGTAAAATCAGCATTAGAAGCCTATGCCTCCAACTCTAAATGAAGAATGGGTTTACACTGTAGCCAGGCTCTGATGGTACAGGGACACAGAAAGGCACTGCCTGGGAACAAGAGGGATGAGCCACTGAATCAGCAAAGGAACTCACACATAATTGAGCCCAGGGCTTCTTGGCAGGAGAAGAGCCATTCCACAGTGACAGGTGAGGGAAGCCTGTAAGACAAACCTTACTGAAGGCCAAGCATTGTTCCCGGTAAACCCTGTGCCCTCCTGGTTTTTGCATAGCTGTCTTCCAAAAAGAGCAAAGCCATTTGTTTTTGAGAGCTTGTTGATTATCTTAGAGACCGTGCACCATTTTCTTAATGGATGGGAAAATATCTAGTGATGCCGTTGACAGACACGAGTATGAGCAGAAAGTCGGCCCAGTCACATGACGAATGCCTTGAATGGCGAGCAAATGAATCAGGATCTGGCTTTTTGTGTGTTTGACTTACTATTCCAGTTCTTTCCTTCCTGGCAGTATAACTCATGGCTAAGCATTTCCATTTGTTTCTTGAAGATCAAAGGATTGGCCTTGCTAATTTGGGGCCTCCTGATTTGAATGACATGAATAATATTGGCTGACTATAAGCCTACAAAAATGACCTTGATTCATGAATTTGCTAACAAATTTTTACAGTAAATTTAATGAGGGCAGAAGGTACTGAAAAAGCATCCAGCACTGTCTCTCATGCCCTCTTATGAAGTACCTGTGGATCCTGAGGACAACAATTTTTATGTTTGAGACCACTCCCCTCTATCCTAGTTGTCTGTGCTCTAGAAATGAACAAAATCCAGCTCAAGGCAAAGTGACAAGTGACAGTTGAGTGACTGGACTGACCTTGCATAGAACAGTAAGAGCTAAGATGGGGACTTCAGACACAATGCCATTGGGCGGCCGTGGAAACTGGAGCCGCCCACAGTTGGCTTTGGGCAGGCTTTGGACTATTTGCTCCCAAAATGTTGCTTCTCCAAAATGGAACTTCCCTAAATTTCCTTCTCTATTTAATAGAATCTAGAATTCTCTAGCAGTTACAGTCATCTCTTTTGTCTTTAAGTTTTGATATTTTTTTTCAAAAGACAACACTGTACCTTAAGTTAGATAAAGCTCCCAGAAGCAGGGAACATTGGAGACCTTTGACTATACTGACAGGCAGAGGCTACAGGAGCCTATTGATCATATACCTAGGGGCAGTGGACCTTCCAGCACTTAGCCCTGGCTTGTCCACATAATGCTCAGAAGGAAACATAGAAGCTCAAAGACAACCCCAATTGTAAGTTGTACCTAAGAAGAGTAACATTCAAAAGATATTCTCTAGCTGTAGGAATTACCACAACAAAAATTAGACAGATGGTAGACAGACAGGCAGACAGAAAGACAGAAAAATCTTAAGGCTAGTTGCTAGGAAAAACATAACCAACCTATGTGCATTTAGGAAATCTATTAACATTGCCATTTTTAATTACAACCACGAAATATAGAGATAATACATTTACATTCTATTATGCACCATTAAATTCTTTTTACACACTCTAAGGAGAAAGAAATGTGCATCATATGGTAAATTAGCAGAAATATCATGTAGAAATTTAAATCCACACAGTGTCTGAATATCTGATTTAAATCGTGTCAAAATCTAGTCTTCTGTGGAATAAACAATTTGTCTTGTTGCTGAAGTTGGTTTTTTTTTTTTATGTTAGGCTTAAAATTTACACTCAGTTTGAATTCATGAATTCTGCTATCACTTGTTCAAAAGTTTGCAAAAAAAAAATACATGCTTCTGTACTGTCATGGTTCTAGGTGTCAATTATCCTGTAAATTTTGAAATAAATCTCTTCAGCTAAGTTTGAATCATGCAGGAGGTTAAAATATATCCTTTGACCCTCAAAGCAATAACCTAAGATTTCACGAGGGAAATCCAATTATTGTACGCAAGGGAGAAATGGTGACTCTTTTGAAAAAAATAATTTAAAATTTTGGGATGTGATTGAAAAATAAAAAGAGAAAGAAATCTTTCTCCAAGTTTTAAATTGCAAAGCACCCAGCTGGATTATTGGTCTTATGCAAGCCCCTGGTTTTGCTGATGACAGGTTTGTACTGGACACATTTGGAAGGAGAGCTTGCACTTTCTCATTCATGTAATCTCAGAAGGATACCAAAAGGCACCGATATTGGACATTCTATCATTCCTTAGATGTTGTGTTTAAAATGAAATGCAGTGAAAGCAAAATATGAAAATAAATGCCAGTCCCTGCATTAAGGCATCACAGCTGAGGGGAGTGTGAGTACAGAAGAACAGAAACCATCTATTCCCGCTGCACATATTGAAATATTTAGGATTGCTTGTTAAGCTTTTAAATATACAGCTTCTTAGAGAGAGAACAACAGTGGGACATATTCATATTTTCATAATAACCTTAACTTTTCTCTTTTTAAAAAATGATTCAATTTAGAAACAATCTGAAAAAGCATCATTATTGATCATTAGAGTTCATAGGAAAATAGTCCTGCTATTGTTATTTCATTAGTAAGAGAGAGGATGATATTTTGCACGTGCACATCACACTGCCCAAGACTATTACTAGCCAAAGGGTTTTATTATCTTTTAACATTTATCGGGCTGCTACTCAAGATGCCTCAAATAGCTGCCTACATTACCTCTAAAGGATATTGTATAAAGTGAATCAAATACAGTCTACCTATCTCAGAGTCTCTTCAGAAGAAACCATCAGAGACTCTCCGAACGAAATCTTCAAACAGGATACCCTCAGGCTTGATTTCTGAGCTGAGGGCAGATCCTCAGCTTCAGACTTTGAAACTGTTTCTAGAGAAGCAGCCTAAGGACGGTAAGGTAGCATGTGTGGGTGTGTGGTGTGGAATGGGAATGGAGCAGAGGGGGAAAGCCAGGTGTATTGCAGGCTCCACTGAGGAGCCATCTTGACAAGGATGGGGAGAAAGATGGCTATGGCCTGTTTACTTTAAGATCCCATGCAACAGCTGAGGTCAGAGACTTTCTAAATATCCATGGATATGAGGCCTGATTATACGCAGAAGGCCAAGGTAGAGGCAACTTGACACTTGCCATCCTTGTCCTTCACTTGTATCCTTTAAACCTCTGCCTTCTCCAGCCTGGCTAAAGATGGGATATGGTAAACTAAAAGGAAGCTGAAGGAAATGCTCATTTTATTTGGAAAATTAAGTTCTATTGCTGTTCTGTGGTGGGGAACTGCAAGTATATATATATATATATATATATATACACACATATATATACATATATGTGTATATATATATACATATATATGTATATATATATACATATATATATATATGTATATATATATATAAAGATTTGAAAGCTAGTTCCAAGACTGACGCTATTTCCTCTTCTTTCCAGGGTCAGCTGTCCACTAATCCCTCCTCAGGGGCTCTCAACACAGGCATTAATGTGTAGGGTGTCTCGTATGTATCATTATAGCACAGTGTATTCCCTAAGGCCCTGTGGTATTCTTGATCAGCATCTTTCTACTCTTTAAAGCTACCATCAATAACAAAACACCCAAAACTTACTCTGCTTTCTACACGGTAGCAGAGACTAATGCAGTGCTGGATATAACTAAATGACATGTAACTATATTGGAGCAAGAGTTGAATTAAAGTTAGACTATGGCCTAGGTTGGGCCAGGTATGAGCATACTAGCAGTGAGGTAGCAATGCCCTACACATATAGCCCATGGGCAACCAGTCGAAGTGTCAACCTACTCTCAGGACTCTTTATAAATAGATAGTACATTGGCTCATTAATGTATGAGATGTCAAATATTTCCCTATCTCCATTGAAAATGTATGCATTTGTTTCACACATATTGACAATGCATTAACTATGTGATACAGTTGTTCTATTGCTAAGTATTTACCAGTAAACAAAACACCACCAAAGCCCCTCATCTCTCTCAGACACCTACCATTATAGCATGGCATTTTAGTGACATTCTTATATATAGGTTCCTAGTACTTTGGGAAGAATTATATCATGTTCTTGAAGCTTCACATTTACATGCACATTGGGTGATGGTGGTGAAATTTTGAAACTGGGCTACAGAGCATCTATTGGCAACCCCTTTACTGTGGCATAAGAGAAAAAGCAGAGTGCTGATTTCTCCTGGTCGGAAAAAAAAAATGAAATAAGAGTTTGTAGTAGCAAGCAGCTTAGAGATTCAGTCATCGGGGGAAAAAAAAACTCTTCATGGAGTAACTTCTCTAAAGCATACCAATATATTAACTGAATAATTCCTTTCTAAGACATTCTGATATTATTGTATATGTGGGAAAGTCACTCCATATATGAGTATGTTCCTAGAAAGAACAGTTGGGAAATTATTCTGTAGAAATAGCTGCAACTTTCACAGCACATGTGGATACATTCCCTACAAGTGAGAACTTTATGTATCAGCTTGTTCAGTGATCTTCCAGGATTTGGATTTTATACAGCTCTGTCGATTGCAATGGTTTAAATGTCCACTCTCCCTGAAAGGGTATTGTGTTGGAAGTCTGGTTTCTAGACTGGCAATGCTGGGAGTTGGTGTGGAACCTTTAATAGGTGGAGCCTCTGGGAAAACCTCATTAGAACCTGATCATCAGAATGATCTTGGAGGGCACTGTATAGTACCTCTTTGGCTTTCTGTTTAGGGTGCAAGCTCTTCCACACCTGCCCTTGTCCTAGCCATTTGTTATGATGTGAATAGCTGTGAGTGTCTGCACCAGAGCTGTATTGATATAGGTACTATGACCTTGACCTTTAGAACTGGAGGCTACTTCATAAGCAGCCACCTTAGATATCTTGTTATTACAATGAAAAACTGACCAATACAGTGCTGGCATCAAGACTCTTAATATCAAGGTGAACATAGGCTATGCATCGCCATATTGCTGAGGTTAGCCTGCTCTTACCATGACTGAGATGTGAAGGATCCTCAGTTCCTCTTCTGCTGATTCATGTTGGGGTTCTTCAGTTGGGTCTTGCCCAGGGAGACTTGGAGCACCATCTTGGTGGTGGATGTGAAAAAGCAAAGTACCATTCTCCAGCCATTGCTGCCTCCAGCGCACCAGGGGGATGTCTTCTGTATTCCCTGAGATCTCTAAGGGAAAACCAGCAAAGTCACAGGGTAAGATTTTGGATTGGGCCAAGATTTTATATTCCTAGTTCTGGGTACCAACAAGCTACTTCTGTTTGCAGACAACAAAGGATTCTGACTAAAGCCAGGTTTATTGCTACTTATAAAACTCAAGAAAGACAAGAGATCAAGAGAAGAGAATTATCCCCCGTAGGTCTTTCTATGATAAATCTAGTGAGCCAGGCTCACACCCAGTGAGAAAAATACTGAGGTGAAAATTCAAGTTCTTCCCCTCGTTCTATGATCAATAGCATCCCTTACATTGCACAGTTTGAATACCTGATAACCCCCTGAGGTAAATACAAGGTTGTTTGCTTCTTATAAATCTGGACATGTGAGTTACCCAGCAATTACTACTAGACGCCAGCAAATCTACCAACAAGAGAGTTGGTAATTATTGTGCAGAGAACCAGCATTTATAGGACTGTCCTGGGAGGTTACTGAAGACCCACCAGGGCTGCCAGCTGGTTTGTGAGACCACAGTCCTGGGCTCCACAGTGGTGGGCTGCACAGTCCACCGGAGACAGCTGATAACTTGTCATGACAAGAATTAATGTTTTAATTTTTTGTTGTTGTTTTTCTCTTTAGTTTTGCAAAGCAGATGCCATGCATGAAGAAAGTGGAGCGAATTGGGCCCAGATCACAGATATAAATGCTTACTTGCTCCCGAGGTATTTAGATGAAAGCTGAGCTATCACCAATAGAAAAATGCTAAGGAACAAAAACAAAACAAGCAAAAACCTACCTTGCTCTCTGTACTGTAATGAGGGCCAAGATATTGCTGCAGGAAAATCCTGCATATGCATCCCCTTTTCTCTTATTCCTAAGCAACATCACATCAGATTTCTAGGGTATCCCATAGTAGAGAAATCTATTCAACTTTGTCAGGACTCCAGTTAGCTTTCAGATTGTGTTTCCTTTCACAACTATTACAGCCTTAAAGGGGGGGGGGAACCAGTGTTATGCTATACACACTTTTAACAAATCATTCCTTTATAAAATTTCATTTTCAAAAGGCATGTTTCTTCTCTGGAAATTTATCACCTCTGGCCAAAAAAATTATTCCACGGATATAAAAAAGATTTAATAGACACATTTAGAAGATATCCTCATCAACTATCACAATCATAAAGAGGAAAGCAATTTTAAAAATTTATGGAATTTATAATTATCCGTCACTATTTATGGAAGAGCAGACCGATGTTATTTATTGATTTAGCCACACATTTAACAGACACACAATGGGCATGCTCTATGCACCAGGCCCGGTGCTAGGCACTCAGGCACTAAGTGAAACAAGGAGCTCTCAAAGTTTTAAAGCAGTTCATTATGACTAAATATGCACAATGAGTCCTTGTAGGAAGTTGAGAGGAAGAAAAAAACCTTAGTAAAGCATACAAGAGGGTAAGAAAGTGATCTTCTCTAAGGGAAAAGATGCCTCATGGTAAATGGGAAAGGGAGGGGGTGGCCAGGCAACTAATGAATGAGGATGAGAAGGAGTGAGCATATCCATTGCTCTTCCGTGTAGGTCACCAAGGTTTTCCATGGGACACAAGTCACTGGCCTATTCCTGACAGAAGCTGAGATGATGACCCTGCCCATCCAACACCACAGTCACCAGAGAGAAGAGGAAACTTGAGATTAAGAAAGGGAGTTGCCAATAAAGTATCCCCTTTCATACTTGACCTCTCTTTTCTGTAGCCTAGAAGGCTCTGTCATCTGTCAGGTGGGTAGATTATCTGTGATCTTGCATGTGATTGGCCTAGAATCCAAGGAGCTTCAGAGGGCAAAGAGACTAAGAAGTGAAGATTTGTGTTTCAGAGCTGGTTTCAGGCACCTCTCTAATTGTTTGGTGTATCGGTGATGCTGGCTTCCCACAATGACTGCTCCACTAAATCTCTAAATCAACAGTTCTCAATCTGTGGGTAGCAACTCCTTTGGGGATCAAACATTGTTTTCACAGTGGTCACATATCAGATATCCCACATACTTGATATTTACCTTATAATCCATAACAGTAGCAAAATCACAGTTATGAAGTAGCAACAAAAATAATTTTATGGTTGGGGAGTCACCACAACATGGAGGAACTGTGTTAAAGGGTTACAGAATTAGATTGAGAACCATTTGTCTGAAGGGTTTTCTACATTCCCAGGTTAGAAAACATCCTTGGATGCATCTCTGCAGGTAAGTATTTAAAGCAGCATGAGTGAGTACAGGCCCAATAATCACCAAGTGCTTCCAGGCACATGGCTGTATATCCTGCAGGCAGGCACTCCTCATGACTTCTTCTGGCTTTAAAGTGCTAGAAGGCTCCTAGAAGTGTACCCTCCCCCACACCCTTGTTTTGTCCCTGCCTAGGGACCAAATTCTGTACCCATCTCAGCAGAGATAAACATCATCAGCCTGCCAGCTCCCAGTAGTGCATTTGATGGCATAATCAAGTCCAGCTTCTTTTCAGAACCATCCTCACTCAGGCTAAGATTTATTCCATGCGTGTCTGGGTGCCACTCAGCCCTTTCTGTAACTATTCAGAAGGATCTAGCACCTGTCTCTTTAAATCACTTCATAAACTAGATTTTGTTTCCCAGCAGATCTTCATCATGTAGGTCAGACTCATTAACCCTGCTTTAACCATGGATGCCAAAATAAGGAAATATCTAGACCTACGTCAACCAACCTGACACAGAGCAGGGGCAGAGACCGACGAACTATTTGTTGTCTCCTCCACTGTTCTCAAAAGCAGACTGCATGACCTTAGAACATGGAGGGAGGAAATGAGATGGGGTGGGGGAGAACCCTAAAGTAGGAAAGCCATGTGGTCTTTTATGAGTTTGGTGACTAGAATAATCTAAACTTTTGTTCCAGGTCTTTATATCACATGACTTATTTTTAGTTGAGATACAATTTAAATGCCTTAAAGTCATCTTTAGTTGTGTGTGTGTGTGTGTGTGTGTGTGTGTGTGTGTGCATGTGTGTGTATTCATCATGTTGCATAATTATTACCCACTGTCTAATTCTAGAACATCTTCATCAACTTATTAAGAAATCTTATGTCTATAAACAGCTAAAATATTTCAATCAGGATTAATATATTACATTTCATGGCACTAGACATGGAGGCACCAAGAAAAGACTAGGTGTTGTGAGGATCTTGACAAAGTATTCCATAGGGCAATGGGATTAGCACACAGAGTCTCAGGCCATGGCTTCCCGGCTAATTCTTTGAATCCATCTGCAGGTTACACATTACCATCCCTGTGAATGGCAATATCATGATTCTGCACAGACCTGGTTCACTGTAGAGGGTAAGAGGTAAAGGAAAGAGGCACCACATCTGCCAAGGGCATTCATCAATTCTTAGTTTCAGGTTAATTATACAATGATAGATTCATCCTTGGCCATTTTCCCTCTCCTGATAGGATCTGACATGAAAGAGCTCAAATGCCAAACCAGAAACTTATTTATATTTATGCTGTATCTGGCCTGATCAGCAAATGAAAGACCACACAGGATATAGTAAATGCCCTGCCAACTTCTTCAAAAACAAGATTGAGAACATTAGTGCAATCACATCTGTGTGAATGCTCCCGTTTCAAGAAGAAATGTAATGCAAGCCAGTCATGAGACTCCAAGAAGCAAATTAGTGTGGTGGTAAAATTGTTATTCTAATCCAAAGTCACAGAGGATTGCCATCAAAGCTCACAGAGGACCTTTGTGGCAATGTACTGAACAAAATGAATTCCACAGGACCCTCTACAGTCCAAATGTCACAAGTGCCACATTTCAGCACACAGTGTGGTTGAGGTCTCCAGAAAGTGAAGTCTATCTTGGCTCTTACCGTGTCTATGCTTACCCCTGCAAACCTCACATCTTCAGTACATCTTCAAACCTTGCAATACAAAGAAAGCAAAGTGCTATCCCTTCTTACATACAATAAATGTTCCTGGAGCACATGATGCTGGCCACAGTTGGGAACTAAACTATGTACTCCTACTCTCAAGGCACTTTTCATCCAGCAGGAAACTTCAGACGTGGCCAGGGCTAAGTGACAGCAATGCTGAGCATCGGGTGAGACTTGGTTGGCTAAACACTGATGGGAAGCAATAAAATGGTGGGAGATGCTGAAGACATGCACAATCCCAGCTGAAGCTCACAGTGTATGCAAAGGAACAGAAGGATGATGTACATTGTCAGAATCACAGGGGGTCTGGTTAAGCTGCAGGGGTGGGGGATAAGTAGAAGAATTACAGAGAATTTACTCTGAGAATCCAGATTAATGGCACGTGGAAGAGCCTTAAATGTCATCTTAAGAAGTTCACAGCTAGGGGAAAGTCATTCACAATTCTATTAGGCAGAGGTATCAACCAATTTAATGATCACTAAGACTCAGAATGAGAATGGCTGGTGTACTAGGTCTAGGTGTCACTGTGGCTCTGACTTTGCATTCTTCAGGAACTATAGAAGTGGGACAAAGGAGGTCTAGGCATGGTCTGAGGAACTGTGAATATGTCCCCTTACTCTGACCTTCCTCAGCTCTGTGAAGACACAAGTCTGTAGATGAACTTCAGTATTCCTCTGTAACTTTGATCATCCCATGGTTCTGTCTCCAGAAAGCATGTTAAGTGAAGTGGCACAACTAACGTTAAACCTCTTCTCAGGTCTAACCCGTGTTCCACCTTGGATCAAGAGGAGATGGACAAAGACCTCAAGATACACACCCAGCTTCACACTGGACCCCCTCATAATGTTGCTGCAAATAGCTTGATTCTAAGAGATAAATGTGGAGCTTCATGTCTCAGAGAACTGCACTGGCAGAACACTGGGCAGAAAAAGTCATAAGAGAGAGAGAGAAAAGTTTGGGTTGGAAAAGGCAGAGTGAGGTGATATCACTTTTAATTAGTCTTAGTCATTGTTCTAATGCTAGCTTGTGGGTTGGGAGTTAGTGTCTTTGTGGGGTTACTTCAGGACACTCAGAACTTTGCTGCACAAATTGTTCTACCTGACATACCACATGTCCTTGCTATCCACTTGCTTTTCTCTTCCCTATGTATATCCGCATGCCGAGAGAGCCTGATTTGAGGAGTTGTTAAGAAACATCCACTCAGTATCAGAATTTCCTTCCAATTACTTGATCTACCACACCCTCATTCAATGAATGAGACAATTTCAATTGGAGTATGGATTTAATTGGGCAAAGATTCTCAAGGACCTTTTAATTTGGTGAATTGCTTAAATATGTTAGGGCGGTCTGGATATCTTGGGGCCCCTTTTCACTGCTAGAAAACCTGAGTTTCAAGCTGAGTTCAGCTGAGTAGTAATGAGATCCCGTGGTTGTTGAGGTCAAGGTAGGAGGTAGCATTAACTTGTCCGTGTGTGGCTTCATGTTGAGGGCACCTGCAGAACTGATCCTGTGATCTTTCAAGGTTGATGTTGACACCCCCTGGTGGTCATTCTTCCCGTTGAAAGGCCTTGCTACTTATTTTCATCCTGACACAACCTTTTTTTTCAAACCAAATCTAAAATGCTTTCTGAGGGACTCCCACAAGAGCAGACTTAGAGAAGAGTCAGTTCCACTGAAGAAACAATAAAATGCATTAGTAATCAAGGTCCTTGCTGGTAGAGGATAGGGGGAATCTCTGAGTTATTTAGATCTATTGGTTATTTCCAATGGTGTATTACAAATTCCTTCATATTATTTGTGAAATAATTACATGGAAGACAACACTTCTGAAAACAGAATGGAGCCTCACCTCCACTACGTGCTATCTCAGTGGCCATTGTAATGTCCTCGTGTAAAAAAGATTAATTGGGGGGGGGGTGACTCAGTAGGTAACAGCACTTGCTGCTTGAGCAAGAACACCTTAAGAACATCAAACTCCCCAGCACCAGTGTAAAAAGTCAAGCCTGGGCACAGGTGTAAGGAAGTGTAGAAACAGGATCAAGAAGTTTTGCTTGCCACCAGCCTAGCCAAAAACCAACCAATCAAACACAAAAATAAAATAATAAAGTAGAACAAAATGAAACAGAAAACTCCCCACCAACAAAGAAACAAAAACACTGAACTCCAGGTTAGTGAGACTGTCTCAGGAGAATAGGCATAGTCTGATAGAAAAGGAAATCCAATGTCTAACCTCCACATATGCTCATGTGTCACACACATACAAAAAGTTAGAATTTAAACTCATAATCAGTAGTGCTAGAACAACCATCTAAAACAAAGTGTACCTATTGTGTCTTGCCTATATGAGAGTGACCATCAAAAACCAAAATAAGCCTGTAGCAGAACTAGTCAATTTTTCTTTCCATTTTTTTTCTTATTTTCCTTCTCCTCTCCTTAATTCAGAGCTTGAAAGATACTGATGGTAGGCCTAGTTTTCCACATGGTTTCATTATGGTCTTCCGGCTGAAACTATTAACAGCGGTATTAACTTTCAACACCTTTGTAAGAAAATAACCTGCTTAAGTCAGGGGTTAATAACAGCCAGGGATCACTAATTATCTTGCAAATCTACACCCTGGTATCAAAGTGACACCAGTCTTTAATGTCTCAGGAACAGCAGCCTCTAAAGACCTCAACTTGTTTCATAAACATAATGACAGCAGCACATTAGTGTCTTGGCCATCTGTGAAGGAAGATGAGGGGCAGACAGTAGAGAGAAAGGACAAAGTCAAGAGATGTGGAGGAAATGAGGTCAGTCAGAAAAATGACTGGGGCTGTATTGTCCTGTGAGCCCCCCCTCTCACCACAGGGACCATCTGCTTTGGAGTTCTGAAGTGAAATGACCCTGCATCTCAGAGTGAGAACCATATAAGAAAGCATGCCCTGCTGGGCCTGAATTCAGCCAGCATAGATGCCAGGAGCCCTGATGGTTTGCCTGGAGTGTGTGGTGCTAATGCCTACCTAGCTAAACGGACAATATGGGAGATGTCACAGCCCGGAAATTCTTTTGTGAAGATGTTCATAAACCATTTAGGAATGTACCTCCTCTTGTGGTTTCCAAATTCAGTCTGCTGGCCACCATGGAGCTGCTTTCTATTGTTCTGTCTTCCTCCTCCAAACACCAGCTACAGAAGTATCCAGTAAAGCTTTAGAGCAAGAAAGCTTAAAATGCCAAACAGCTATTAACAGAAGCACAAGATTTTTTTTGCTCAGGTAATCAGAACCTTCTCAATTTGCTGAGATTTGGAGTAGAAAAATTCACCCATGACTAGATGAAGGGTAATTGAATGTCTATGTCCTCAGATTAGTGACATTCACCCTGCATGACTCATAAACTAGGGGCTCAGTACATCGCTGGCTCAGTGATGAGAAATGGAAGCACAAAGCGCACAGAGCACTGAACAAGGATGTGGAACGATTTCTGCGGCCATCTCCGGAACTCATATGCCTTGTGTTCAAGAGATGGGATGGAAGTTTCCAAGATCTCTCTAGTTTTGCCCCCTCATTGATGTCACTAAATGAAGCACGGCACTTGGTAATAGTCAAACCCAAAGTCAGGTGCAGGATAAGCATATTTTTGCATGCCAACTCAATACCAATCTTTAGAGATTTCAAATCAGGATTTCCTCTTAACCTTTGGATTAGTTGTGGGTCAATGCAGTCTGTCTTTCTGTAGAGTGAGAGTTGGCTGAAGTATCTACTGTAATTTCAGACTAGGATTCTTTTTATGGGGACTCTTCCACATACAAATGCTTCCAAATGGTTCCTAGTCAGCTACTAACTTTTAGTGCATTATGTATATATAAGACAATGTATAAACAATTTATATAATATATATTGCATATGGACATATATTATGTATGTCCATCACCTAATCTCGTAACACTCATAAACAATATTCTTTGACAATGCTATACTCCAAAAATCTGAGACTTCAGCTTCCTTTAAAGCTGCCCACCCACCCATTTCTTTTCCAGGAATGTACAAAGGTGGAATAAAATGAATCAACACAGGGAGGAGGCATGGTGAAAAGAAGAACATATGAGCCTGGGTACTCCACAGATAGCCATGTCTGAAGGCAGTCGCAGGTGGGAGTTGTGGAAAGTGGAGGGTGGCTTTTTAAATCAGCTACCATGGACAGCAATGAAGCTTTCTATGGATGCTGCTGGAAGTAGGTCACTCTGCGCTACAGTGCTGATATGAATAGCAATCGAGCAACCGCACACACATTCTATTTACCTAGCCATGGAGATGAAAACATTCCTGTGGGGGAAAGATGCAGCCAAAAGGTTCTGACACAACCACAGAGATGAGAAGCATTCAAATGGCTTGTGATTTCATCCAAAATGGTTTACTTGTTCCTACCACAGTGTTTCTCTGGATCTTTTCAAATTTCTGCAAAGAGTTTATCTACATGATACTCATTAAAATCTCATTTGATAAGGGGGGTGGCAAAAGCTCTTTGAAAAGAACCAGGTTATTTGAGCTGCAGATGTACTGATGAAAGGGTTTTTTAAAAAACTTACATCTACTTCTATTCTCCACTGCCACATGGCTGACCTTTGAAAATTGAGATAACGACATGCATTTAACAAAATCTGACATCAAGTAAGATGTGTAATAATATTTAAACT
This sequence comes from Arvicanthis niloticus, assembly GCF_011762505.2. NCBI lineage: Eukaryota > Metazoa > Chordata > Mammalia > Rodentia > Muridae > Arvicanthis > Arvicanthis niloticus. The sequence goes on along the minus strand of NC_047667.1, from coordinate 45,375,655 downwards.
TCATGATGTTAAAATACGTATTTATAGATCATTTCATACATTGTGGGAAGAATAAGTCATTTGAAGCCTGAGGTTTCTCCACTGGAATTCTAATTTGAGCTTTGTAAGTCTTGGGGGGTTACTCTGTGCGGCACTGGAAGCAATATGGACACCTGGGTTTTAGAAACTTGTTACAGGTAATTATAAGGAAAGTCCCCACTAAACCACATAAGAGCTCTGTGTACTCGAAGTCCTCTCTCTGATACTCTGGATCTTTTGCAAACAAAGGTTTCAATTATCATAATTCTCATATTATGGACTATCTCTAGGTTGTGAGGGTCTGTGGCTCTTGCTTAAAAAGGTAGGTGGAAAAAAAGGTGATGATGAAAAAATATCATCTGTAGGTTATAGTGAAATTTTTGGTATTTTGGTTTCTTTACAAAACACAGAAATATTATAAGACTATGTTTTTGTTTTAATCCCAGGTGTGGGATATTAGGCTGCTTCAGATTGTCCACAACAACTGACTATGATTTGCCTTGTGCTCTAGCAGGGGCATGATTTTGCCAGTGGCAGATATAGTTTCTGCAATTACATGATGTTTGGAATTCTTGGGATTTTTTTAGAGAGTATATAAATGCTAGGGCCCCTAGAGGCATGGTGGATTGTTGGTTATTGGTTGGTTGCTATTGGTTGCTGTTGGTCGTGATTTGCTAAGTAGTCATGTACAAAGAAGAAACAACAAGAAGAAATTAGAAATCCTGATGGTGAAGATCAAACTTGCCCCAAGGAATGTAATGCCCTAATCAGCATGAAGTAATCTAATGATAACATAACCCACTTTCCTTTCTACCCTTTTAATCTCTCCTATCAAGTATTATAGGGTTGAAAAGGTGGAGAAGGGTGAAAGAAAGAAGAATCCATCAAGTAGCAAACACTGGCTACAGTAAACAGTGTATAGAAAGGGGAGAGTATGTAGCTCTCTCTAAGCTGTCTTGACTGATTGCCACTTCTAATTAGCACTCATTCAATTACATTTCTCTTCTTACTGTTCATGATTCAACTCCAAAAGTGATGAGATACCTACTAGATGTTAGCTGAGCAGAGCAGCTCTCTCAGTGTGCATGAGTGCCTTAAGCCTCATGACCCTTCAGTTTAAGATGAGATTTCCCTATTTTACAAGTAAGGAACTTGAATTCCAGAGAAGTTAGGTTTGCTCAGTAGACACTAGAATGGGGAGAAGGGAAAAGCAGTGTTTCTTGGTTTTGAGGTTACTGTTCACCATCACACCTTCTAGATGTTGCTTTACACATCATAGTGTCAGGATATATACGAACTGGTTGCTTGGCAGTTTCCAGCACTTTACAAACAATAAAGACCAGTGTCATCATTGCTGTGACCATTGGTGTTATTCATACAAATCCTAAAACTGAGCAATAAACTTTGACAGAATTAAGTACATTGTACCTGCAAATGGTTCCAGGGGCTTCAGTGACTTAAAAAGTCTAGAAAATGAAAGTTAGGAATGTAAGCCAGGTCGCAATGATACATTCCTGGAAGTGCTAATTAGCAAAGAACACTTTTTTGTGTGTGTGTCTGACAGAAGTCAAATAATACTATTACTGCTTTAAGACCCGGTGATTGAACTTCCACCAAGGGATGCCCTGGTGTCCGTGCCCATCAAAGGCTGGCATTTGAGACCAGCTTTCAGTGAACTGAATGTCAGGTACTGGACAACACGCCCTGAATTAAATTATGCAGGTCCTGCTGGGTATAGTGGTGCACATCTTCAATCCTAACACTCTGAGGCAGAGGCAGACAGATCTCTGTGAGTTTTAGGTCAACCAGGTCTACATGGTGAGGCCCAGGCCATCCAAGGCTACTTGATAAGACCCTGTTCTCGTGATAAAATGAAATAAAATAAGGTCAGGTCCTCCCAGATGGATGAAGCATGGTAGTTGTAGGCAGTAGACCAGCAAATGAAGATGTATTAAAATAATAATTGAGCCTTCTTAAGTGCTATCTTAGATCCTACTTTCTGGACTTATTGGCCCAGTCTCCTCTTAGTATAAATCTCAAGAGTCTTTGTACTCAAGTGGAACACTCCATTCTTATCTTCTCCTTGGATAGGAGAATTTCATCTTATTCCCACAGCCACATGAGCTTCCATTTCTGGGCATGAGTGCTGGCTGGTGGTACACAAAACTCCAGCACATTAGCCTCTCTGGCTATCTTCTCTGCACCACTGTCTCCTACAGAAAGGTGAGGACAAGCAACCTTGAAAGCCTGTTCTTACTCCGAAAATTTCTAGTGTTACCTCCATATCATCTACACTTGCCACCTCAGGGCCTGGAAGAGAAGCTACTCCAAAGTGAAGATGAGATGTTGTCATGATCTCAGGTACCATCATTGTGTTATTCAGCCAGAGAGGAAAGTATCAAAGAATAGCCATGAAGACTTAGCTCCATGAAAAATCCCTTACTATGGCTCCTGTCATATAATTTGCAAAGCCCCTATTAGAAGCCCCTCTTTACAAATTAATCAGCCCTTAGGGAGGGGTGGGGTTCATAGAACTAGAAACCAGAAGTCCAAATAAGACACATTATCTTTCCTAAGGAGAAAGTTAATGACATGGAATAACAAGGCTGGAACCTCATCTTCCAACTCACAGCATGCACCCTACTAACTCAACCGGACTGTCTACCAAAACAATGCACGGTGAGTCAATAATGACTCTTGAAACCATAAGCCTGGTCCTGCATAGATGCAGATGCAGGGGGTTCACTCTGAGAATTTAGAAAAAAAATAGATATCCAGAAGATATACATCAATAGTAAACAGGGGCAGGCATTTGAAGAGTTGAGTCTATAGAGCTGACACTTGAAATTGTGCTATTAATCCCTTCACACTAGTATACAAATCATAGGGCAACCTAAAATGAGTTCATCATATCTGCCCTTGTGGTGGATCAGATCTGCTTAGTTTGTGCTTCCAGTTTCTGGTCTAAAGAGCTCTTGACATTGTGTTGGCTCAGTTCTGTGGGCTGATTTGCATAAATGTCTGTTAGACAAAAGGGTCAAGATGACCTGTAAATGACCTGACAGACATACCCCCCATGGAAACTTTGATCTAGACATCTAGTACTTCCTGGGTGGATGATTTAAAAGAATTCAAGGCCACCTGATCTATGATTTATGCGATGCTCAGCTAGGAAAGACACACACCCACTCCTTGTTGGTCCCCTTTCCACATTCACAACTTTAATTCTGAGGCCCTGTGTCAGGAACAAGCATAGACACTTTTTGTGTACTTCCAAGTCAGAAATTATTGAATAACAATAAAATTTTGAGTTATAATGTTTTTAACTGGATGTGGTTTGCCAGTAGTCCCAGCATCCTTTCATAGCTGACCAAGGCAAATTTCTTTATTCCAATAACAGCTACTAATGTCAGCTCTCAGACCAGACATCATACAACACACAGCCAACACCTCTAAACATAGATGTGTATGTGTAGGTTACAGAATGACTACAACGAGTTAAAGGTTGAAGCAGAAGCCATGGTGTCGAGTTAAAGGTTGAAGCAGAAGCCATGGTGTGCCAAAGAGGCCTTACTGAAAGGTCTAGGCAAGAGATCGATGCAGATGCAGGGAGATCACTCTGAGAATTTAGATATCTTAAAATCCAGCTGCAGCATTGTTCCCAACACTCAAGCTAAGCTTCAGACTCAGAGCTGAGCTGAGTCTGACAGGGTCTGGCAGAGGGTACCTGGAAAAGTGCAGAACTATGAAAGACATAGAGGCAGAGGGCAGGTGGAGGTTGAGACAATTGACAGATGAAGATGAAGCCATACAGGACCAGACCAACAAATGGGTGGGCAAACAAAAAGCAAAGGGAACTAAAGTCCCTGGGATGGTCAGGAGCTACCTGCCTATTGCTCCCTCGAGACACACACAGGGTCATCAGAAGACAGGCTGCTGAGTCCTAGGCTAGAATTCCTCTTCTTTGTTGAGTCTAGGTGATTGGTGTGTTCAATAAGTTTCTGGGCCTGATGTTCTTGATATGATTTTAATATGTCCATGAGCGCATATGGTTCCACTTTTCTTTGAAGAATTTACAAGGTTTAACCATTTTTTTTAACCTTTAACTAATATCAATCTGTGTCTCTTTGGAAGGAGCAGACAGACAGTGTTTTTACATGATCCACAGGGTGCAGTCAGTTTTGCTCCAGCCCCCCATGTCTGTCTGTACCCAAAATGGAGTACAGTCACATGGCATTTGTAAAAGTGGAGCTTTGACAAGCCCTAAATTTGCTAAAATTCAATGTGAATCAGTGCATCAAATGAAAGAGATTTGCAAACTACAGGGGCTGACCCCAAGGCTATCCTTTGGTCTCCCTTGGGCCTCTAGCTCCTACCCTTCCTCAACTCACTGGTCTCTATCCTTATCTTAATGACCATGTGGCTGTTTCCTGTCTCTTTAGGTTCTTTCAGAAGAAATAACCTGACAGTCAGTAAAGCAAAGGTTTCTAAGGTGGTTTCTGAGTCTTTTGCCATGGCTTATCTGACTGACCTTTGACCCACATTCCAACCTCCCTGCCCCCACCTCCCACCCTTTGCAAAGACTCTTCTTACTCAGCTGTGAATTAGGCAGAGATTACATGCCCCCTTATTATCCACAGAAGCCTGGACTGTCAGATCCAAAGGGAACTCCAAAATGACAGTCTTGGCTAATGTATAGAAGACTGCTGCTGCTCATGTATCATTCCTCAGGAACTTGGGAAACAGGTTTTGGTCTGCCAGGAAGAAAGAACTACTTCTCTATTGTCATATACCTATAACACATACTAAAGCCCAAGGTCCACAAACCCCCTCCTGGCTACCCTAAACTTCCAGGATGTTCCAAGTCACAGAATCTTCTTGACTAAGCTGCCCTTACCAGTTTTTCTTTATAACCCAGAGGAGGTTTTTCCCTGCCCCTGCTCTTCTATGTGCTCTAGAGAGACAATTCTGACCCTTGCCAGTATACCTGTCTCTTCTCTGCTCTAGAGAGGTAGACATGACTACTTTGGACTTCCACAAAGGCCTCGGCATATTCCCACATACCTAAGTTAAAAGCCTTCTCACCCTTAAAAAAAGGTCGTGAATTGTTGAGAAGTCTGAGTGACTGAAGGCTATTGTGACTTTTTAAATTGTCACTCATAAGTGACTATTGTCAAGCCGGGCACCTTGAATTCCATCCCTGAAATCTATGTGGTGGGGTGAGTGAAAGTTGTCCTCCGGTCTCCATTTGTACACACACAATAAATAAAGAATACATATATTTTTTAAAGTGAAATGTCTCAGGACAAGGCTCAGCCAGAAGGCTACTCTTTTATATGATGAGAAGTAACTTAACAGTAGACACTGCCTAATCCCAACATCCTTTCTCCAGGCACTCCCTAACAAACACCCATCATGGCTCTGGTGGTGAGAAATGGTAGCTATGACAAGGAACATGTGTTTTCAATGTGGAGATAGTAGACTCTACTATGAGAAGATATCAAGAGTGCAATGTGACCTCTGCTTGTTGCATAAAGTCCATCTTAGACTGTTTTCCAAATATTCAGCTGATAAAACTCAAAATCCTATTTGAAATCCAAAAAGAATGAGTTTAGTGCATATGAAAGGAAGTTTGGCTTCATCCAACTGACTCCCTCTGCCACAGATGTCTTTGGGCCATGCTGCTTTCAGTGGTGGCTTTGCTTCTCAGACACAGTCTGTCCTTCCACCCCTGCCCCCACAAGATCCTGGTCACTATCTGCTGTGTTCCTATGAACGTGCTTCCAGTTTCACTAATATTTTTTAAGAGCCCTTTATAACTCATTTGAGTCTATTCTCAAAATTATGTGATTTAAGTTTTATAGACTAAATATGAAGTATCAGATTTTCTGTTTCTACTGTGTACGAGTACACTTTGAGGGAAAACAGCTGTAAATTTCGTCAAATAAGCCAGAGAGAGAACAAAAGAGAGGCAGCTAAAGTGACTGGATCATTAAGTTCCAGACAGGACACAGAGATGAGAACTGAGGGCCAATTCTACAGTGCTGACAGCCTTGAAGCCTACTTACCTCTCTACGGACGAAAGGCACAGAGCAGGGAAGGCAGTTGTCTGACTCTATGGGCAGCATCTTCCCTGATTTCCACCTTGAAGCTGGGATCAAGCTCAGCTTCTCAGAGACACTGCTTCTTTCATTCATCAAGTGTCCCATGTCTTTTTGGTTTGTTTACCACACCTCTTTCTGTTTTGATCATGCTCCACTTTGGGGGATGAACCCTATGAATAACACCTGCTGAATGGAGGAACACTTCCTTTTAACTTCTTCAAAGTCACCTTCCTTGGGTTTTAAATGCATTTTGACATCTACTAGTAGACTCCATAGAGGACAAGGTCACTTTCTGAAATAAACCCTGCCACATTCTCCTAATCTTTCTCATTCATATTGCCTTTGCCCATGCTTGGCTGCTATATGAAGTATGGGTTAAGTTCTGGACTACGGTTCCATTGAGTCAAACTTCCTATGACTACAGCAGCCTTCTTTGCAAGCTTTCTCTGTGTATCAGGTGCAGTCCCTGGAGTGGAACAAGACAGTGCTGCAGAAGTAGGAAGGATTCTATGACTAGAAAAGCAGAGTCTGTGCTAAGGCTCCTACACTTAGAACCACTGGAGTCATTGTGCCTCAGTTTCTCTACCTTTAAAAATAACAGTAATGAAAACATATACGCAGCAAGATTTAGAAATATGAGAAATGTTAGTCACATTCATCAGTAATATTATCATTTAAAATTACTGGTAAGAATAATTTGCTCTATTCCTGGGGTAGCAAACAGTCAATTTAGTTTTCCAAAATGTAGATAGAGTATTACTGTGTGTGTCCCACATCCTTCATACTGGTATTTTGTTTCCCCTTTTGGGACAAGACAGTATATTTGTTGATATTTTCAGACAATGATAGTAATGAACTCTAGATAATGTCCCCAAGTCACCAGTATGGCAGAGATCTTTTCCACTTTATAACTGCAGGAAATGTTCATCCATGAGATCATACAAAAGTACCATGTGATACCATCTACTATCCCCTACCCTCTCACGCTTCTGAGAATCTCACAGACTGTCTCCACCAACTTGACATTTTAATATACAAAGCATCTTCAAGTTATTGGGCAGTTAAATTGTTTTCAAAGCTGAAGTCCTCTGCCCAAGAGACATAGAAATGTGATGGTTAGTCTTCACTGTCAACTGCACTTGTCATTACCCAAGAGACACATCTCTGGGTATATTTGTAATGCTGTTTCCAGAGGGGTTTACACGAGGGAGGCAAGGCTCACTTTGAATGTTGGTGGCATCATCTGATAGGCTGAAGTCCCAGACAGAATAAATGGAAGGACATTTAGACAGCTGAGGACTAATACTGATCTCTCCCTGAGTGTTCAGCAGATGCAACGGAACCACCCGCCTCATGCATTTGGGACCACACCCTCAAACTGTGAGCCAGCTATGAGCCTTCTTCCTTAAGTTGCTTTTGCCAAGTATTTTGTCAGAGGAATGAGGAAAGAAACTAATAAAAACAATAACTTATTATTTAAGGCAGATAGATTTGAAAAGCATAATTCTGAAAACTAGAGTAGACCCTCTTGATGACTGTGTGTGGTACAGAAGCAGGGATGTTACAGACCACTAATGATTCAGACTCACTCCTTCTTCAGACTCCATCAGAAGTGCCCCTCCTACTCCCTCTTGCTCTTTTGGATTGGTTTCTAGTATTTATAGATTTCATCTGGATTTATCAATTTGAATGTTAGAGGCAGGCAGGGTCATCTGCTGTAGACATGGACTCCTTATCACCTTTAAGAGCCTCCGGGATTGATGAGTATATTTTATGCAGCAGTACTAATTAAGCTATTCTTGTTTTGTAGCTTGATTTGGGATATTCCTAGGACTGATGATTACTTGTTTCCAAACTTCAATGTTACAAAGTAATGCACTTGTTGAACTCTCCTGAGTTCCTCAATAAAAAATTGAGAAAATTTGACCTATTAGTTACTTTTATCCTTTCTCTCATTCACAAAAATAAAGGAATTTTACGTGTTCAGACTTGCACTGTCTGTCCGTATCTTGAAAAGATTTCTTCATGCGTAGAGGTGATAAACATTGTCATCCATTGGTTTCTACTTAGTGTCCATTGTTTCATGCATAGTCGTCTAACAACTTAATAAATTTGTTTAAGTCCTTGATACTTTGAAAAGATGTTTTAAAAGATTCCATTCCCTCAGAGCACTCCCAAGAAAGAGTCTATTTCTTTGATAGGGATTTTCTCAGCCACTTAAGAAAAAACAAAATTCCCACTCTGTGTTATCTTTGGGTTTCATAGATGTTGGAGAATAAAGTGTCTGATATAAGAATTGCTTTTCTTATTTTCTAGAACTTTCTTTCTTAGGTGAGAGACTCCTAAAGTACAGCAGAAACCTCCTCACACACCACCCACCCTGAGAAATAACTCACAAAGGGGTCATTGCCTCAGCTCTGGAAAGAAGTACCCAGGAAGAACTGGCAGACTTTACCTAAATGGAAGGCCAGTTGCTGAAAGAGGGTTGGGAAAGGGAAAGATGTTTCCTGTCTTTAGTATCTTGAGGCTGTAGTACTGATGATAAACCTAAGATGAAAGGACTTTTAAAAGTAGCTGGCTCTGCCACTTTAATTATCCTGTCTAGAAAGAAAGCCTGCCATCAGGCTGGAGATCAGCTCTGCTCAGGAGATTGATTGGAGGGAGACATTATTTTTTTACCCCAATCTAGATTGCTTCAGTTTTACTGGAATTGAGGCTGGCCATAAACCTATCAGTGATTTGAGAAAATTGAAGCAATTAAGTCTGCAGGTGTGCATATCTGTCATATTAATGATGGATCTGTGTTAATACAAGCCACAGAAGGATTCTGCATGGAATATTCACTTTGACAAGAATGTAGCCACCTCCTGGAGGCAATAGGACTTCATAATGTTAACGTCAAAGTGACCTTTCCCTGGTGTGAATTGGATAAGCCTTTACAGCCACAAAGTGGCCCTCACCATCCCAGAACTGCCTTGGGGTGTTAGTCCATGGCAACTCCAATTCCAAAGAAGGCCAAGATGATGCTAATGTAAGATAGTAACTAAATGGCCGGGCGGTGGTGGCACACGCCTTTAATCCCAGCACTTTTGAGGCAGAGGCAGGCAGATTTCTGAGTTCGAGGCCAGCCTGGTCTACAGAGTGAGTTCCAGGACAGCCAGGGCTATAGAGAGAAACCCTGTCTCAAAAAACCAAAAACAAAAAACCAAAAACAAAAACAACAACAACAACAACAACAACAACAACAAACCAAACAAGATAGTAATTAAACATCAACCTTTCTACTCCAAGCTGGTTTTGCTTGTACATGTCCAGTTGCTTAAGCCTAATAAGGATTACAATATTTGTTTTATAAGATGATCATGAGGAGAAAATGAAGTAGTAGCATTCAGTAGTCATGGTCACTTTAATGATTGCTTGTTTTCTGACCTTGAACCATTTCAGTTCCCAGAAATTAATTTTCAGTCACGTTTTGCAGGCTGCCAGATGACTTCAGGATGGGGAAGGGTTAATAAGCTTTAGGAAAAGACTGGTAGGCTCCTGCACCTGGTGAATCTATTCTTATAGTGTCCACTGTCTTTTCAATGAGAGATGTCCCCTCCTCCAATGGCCAATCTTTGCTGAGCCCTTTCTATGACCCCTCTGTGGTGGATATCTCACTCAAGGATATCGGAACTACAGATGGTCCCATGACCTGCTGCATGGCTGGGCACAGAGAGATGAGCTAATCAGATTTTCACCCTTAGGAATTAAAATAGGGAATATGGAACAAATCAAGCATAAATCTGCAGAAGCAGAGCTCAGAGAGAGGCATAGTAAAAGCACAGATGGGAAGTCTGGGCCATAAGGGCCACTTCAAGCTGGAGAGATGAGGAAATAGAAAAACATGAGTAAGCAAGAGTGCTGACGTAGAGGAAAACCACGGGGCATAGAGGAAAGCACTCTTAAAGGCAAGGAGAGAAGGAGTGGTGTGAGCAAGGGTTGAAGACACTAGGATAGCAAGGGACCACCCCACGGTCTGTTGTAGAGCCCTCACGGTCAAGGATCTCACTCTTGGAGACTGATCAGTCACAGGGAAACTTTGTCTTCACGCCTGGGAGTTCGATTGCTCCCACATACTATGGGCAGTAGACAGAGATTCCCAGCAAGCAGAAACATGAATGAGCTGCTACCTTGGAATCCCAGGAACCTCCTCCATACTGAAATATGTACATTCTTCAGAAGATGCAGTATGTTCCCCACATGAGATGATATTGATCACAACAACCAGCAAAGGACCAATACAGGCCCAGCACAGGCCCAATATAGTCCTAGTATTGGCCCAGTAGATGCTCAGTTCAAACCTAGTATAGGTGTAGCACAGGCCCAGTATAGGCTTAGGATAAGTCTAGGACAGCCCCAGCACACAAGCTTAGTAGAGAACTTACACAGGCCTAGTACTGGACCAGTATAGACCTGGCACAGGCCCAGCAGAGGCCCAGAACAGAGACAGTACAAGCCTAGTAAAGTCTTAATAAAAGCCCAGTACAGGCCTAATAAGAACTGAGTACAGGCCTAATAAAGGCCTAGTACAGGCTTAGTATTGGCCTAGTCTAGGTCTAACACAAGCCTAGCCCAGGCCCAATACAGGCTCAGCATAGATCCAGCACAGGCCTAACACAATCCTAGCACTGTCTGGAAATACCTGAGAACTGCCCTATAAACACATGCTTTGTGCTATCCTCCTCTGAATTCTCAGAGTTTGCAAAGGAATCTCTTACTCCAATATATAACTGATAAATACTTGTCACACTCTCTATAAGAGAAATCACTTAAGAAACATTTGTTTGGGTTAAAGATGGTAACCCAGATTCCAGGTCTATTCAGAGTTGTATTTTTTAAAGTCTAGGTATGACTCCAATGGCTCTTTACAATTTCTTTCCATCTGTAAAATGGGACTAATGACAATGAGAGTATCAAACCACAGTATGACACATCTGCAAGGTCATGAAAGCAAGCAGATAATAATGATCCTGGAAACCTAATGCATTCTGTTTTATTATTAAATAAAAGATTTTCCTTTGCCAATCTACAGAACTTAACAGTCAGCAGTAATGAGAAACGAGACAAAAGAAACCATGGTGCATGACAGCTAAAATCAGAGTTTGATAAAATATTCTACTTCTAAAGGGCTACTGTCATGTAAAAAAAAATCAATTTGAGTAGAAAAAATAATCTAGTTTGTTTATTAGTTTTGCTCCTAATGCCACCAAATGGACCTCAATCTGAAATGGCTTTTGAAATCAAATTTGCTGTCCTCCAATTTTGCAACTTACTCTTTATGCTAATTTGTCTGCACCTGCAGGGATAGAGAACCTGGCAGCATTGGGCATGAGATCCAGGAAGAAAAAAGCAACACAAAGATTCAGGAAATGAAAGCAGGGCTAAATCAAATTAGGTGTACAGGGTTAGGCTTCGTGTAATATAAGGGGAGTGGACTGAATGTCTGAGAGAGTATTCTGAGTATAGAAAATGATGAACCTTCCCCAGGTCTCAAGAAAACCATAGGCTATGAAGCAATCAGGGAGCTAAGCCAATTGCTCAATCCTAAGGGTTATTATATGTATTTCTTTAAATCTTTCCTCCTTTAAAAATTTAGCCTGAGGTTGTTGCTTAAAAATGTAAAGACAAGCCCGGCAGTGGTGGCACGCGCCTTCAATCCCAGCACTTGGGAAGCAGAGACAGGCAGATTTCTGAGTTCAAGGCCAGCCTGGTCTACAAAGTGAGTTCCAGGACAGCCAGGGCTATACATATATCTCATATAGAGAAACCCTGTCTCGAAAAAAAAAATGTAAAGACAGCCACATTGTATTTATATACATAAAATAAGTAAATAAATCTACTTTTTTATAGTTCAGAAATCTGAAGCTCTGTTTAGAAAGAAATATTACAAACTTTAGGAAAGAACTCAGCACCCACTCTCCAGCAAATGTCCTTCAATGTCCCCTTTTTCCACATTTTTCTGTGACTTCATCCAGCATGGTCTCAGGCTATCTGAAGATCAAATCCAGTATCCCAGACATCATAAAACTTGAGGACTTTCATACTACAAAGAACTCACAGATTCTTTGATCATTTTACAGATGTTCAATAGTATAATTTTGTACCCCTATTTAAATATTGTCATACTTTAAAATGGAATCAGTATTTTCTTCAAGGTGACATGAAGCATTAACTCAGAAGCAATCAAGAGAAATAACTCCTAGACAAGGTAGGTTTTTGTTATAATGCTTCTCAAGATGCAAGGAGAAAGAAACCTGAGAATATAATTTATATGTTCTAGAATTTGACTCTCTTTTGCATACTCTTTCAATTGCTGTGTCCAGAGCATTTCATTTTAGATGCTATGCATTGTATACAGGACCACCAAATGTAAACTTCTGCCAACACCCAGTAACCGCTGCGATCCAATGAGTGCTGTAAAAGCTATATATATTCAATGCTCGAGCCAGCCAAAAAAAAAAAAAAGTCAATTTTTGAGTTATTAAACGTAGCGAAAAATCAATTTGGCTCCTCAAGTGTTCTGTTCTACTCTTGCTTCCCCTTCTTCTCCTCACAAACCCTCAAAGCATCTCTTCATTCCTCAATGCTTCTTACTGCTGTTGCACATGACTGAAGGTAGGTAGACTTCAACACAGCAGCGAAGACTATTTAAAGTTACATAAAATGAGAATCAAATATTTACCCACTGTTTGATTTTGATTAGGCCAATTCCCTTATTTCCTTTAGATAAATGCACATTTCTTGTAGAAATAAGGGTACTTTTAGAGTTGGTAACAGTGTAAGATGTATTTCTATATTAAAAGGTACAACATTGAGGATGGTGACTTTTTTCCATTAATTCATGAAAAGACACTAAGCATCCCATATTTGCTAACATGGAGAAATAGAAAATAAAATGTTAGTTGCCTTTGTGGAAACCACACCATGCTTTAGGATTCGGGGTGGAGTCCACACAGCTCCTGCCTAGCTCAGTCCAAGCCAGAGAATGCTGACTTTTGTGAAACTTCTTGAGATTGTATGTCCCCAGTTCTGTTCTGTGTCCCTAAGGAAACTATGGAGGAAGGTTAGTGAAGGGAACGAGAACAGACAGGCTTTAGACTCACACCGATGTGGTTAGATTCTCAACACTGGTGTTTTCTGGCCCTGTGAGTCTAGGCCACTTCTCTAACCTGGGCATCTCTGATATTTTATTTGTAAATTATAGATAATGACACACACCGAAAAAGGCTGCATGGGGATAAGACGAGACGCTGTGTCAGGTACACAGCAGTCATTCAATATATGCGTGTTCTTTTGTACTTTGTCTTTGGAAAAAATATAATTGAAGCAGAAGAGAGAAATAATAAATTCTACCAACTGGGGACTCATCTTTACTCACTTTTAATTTTCTTGTGATTGTTAAGATTTCTATCCGATAATTGGGTACATTTTGAAAAACAAAGAAGTAATATTCATTTATATACAAAATTCTTTCTCTGGGTAGCATAAAATAACAAAACTATGAGCTGAAACAACATTGACCAAAGACCTCTTGCTTGGCTACTGATGAACTGTGTGAACTTTCACTCACTCGCTCACTCATTCGCTCACTCACTCATTCACTCATTCATTCAATCATTGCTTTAAAAAAATTCCTTCCTGAATCCTACTTCATTCTACCAAACATGACAGTTTCAGACACAAGTCTGTCTAGAAACAATTTATACTTTAGAATGAACAAGTAAATCCTTAACTGGAAGTGCAACAAAGGGCTATGTCAAAGATCTGCACAAAGATGGAGACAGAGTATTAGGGGAGGGTCATCAGGTTTTCCTTAGAAGTGGATATCAAGAAGGCTCAAAAGAAGATGTGCTATTCGGAAGAAGCAAGGGGGAAATGGGTTTGTACTGGTGTACTATGGGTGAAGGATGGGTGAAGGCACTCTAGACATATCTTTAGCTAAGGCACAAAGCCATGTAGTGTGTGCAGGACTCTCTAGAAGCAACAAGGCAGTACTTGGTAGGCTGCATGAAGACAGAATACACACTGGTGGCCATATCACACAAGACACCATGTGTGCTAAGAAACTTGACTTCAGTGCCTAGAGAGTCAACATGAGACTGGAACTTTGTTCTTTCAAACGTACATGAAAAGGGAATGAACGTACAAGTGGGTCAGGCTAAGAATGAACTTGGTGTTTGTCTGTAGAAAGAAGAGAGTGGAGGTGGAAATGTGAAAGAGAAAAACCAGCAGATTAAGTCAAGGGCTGTGTGCTGACAGGGAGAGAAGGCATGTGAATTGGACCTGAGAGGCATGTGCACAGTTTATATCTTCCTCCTGTCAAGGAAGCTGAAGTTTGAGTGCTGGAGTGGAGGTTGAGATTTGCTGACTTTCATGTTGACTCTCCAGGTTGACTCTCCTCCTCGACACCTAAACAGACAAATCAGTGTATGTGCTGAAAATCTAACTTCCAGGTATACACAGCTTAGGCGAGCTGAAGCCAAGAGACTAGATGAATTTACCCACAAATGTACAGTCTGTAAAATTTAAAGGCCAAGAATAACAGCTAGGTAGGCCAACAGGATCCTTTATGGATAGGCTTTTCTGGTCCTCATTTTCTCCCTTGATTAAAGTAGAGGATACACCGTTTTCTCTTGGTTCCATTCACCTAAAAATGCCTTATTCAATGCTTTAAAAAAAATCAGGTATGGGCTTTCACCTGCACCTGCACAGCTCTTTTCTTTCTTTTTTTTTCCACCTTTGTTATTTTTGGAAAAAAAGCAGTTTGAAGCTGAAGTTCCTCTGAAGTGGCCCCTTGATCGTTCTGTCATAAGGACACTCACACAAAGAGTACAGCGGGGAGACTTTACAGCAGAAGAAATGGCGGACGTGAACCAGGGCAGGTCTCTGTGCCAGGACATGGCCTTTCCCAAGCCTTCAAAGGAACCACAATAGCAAGGGCTCCCCTCCCACTCCTCAGTTGTTCAGAGAAAATGTTTTTAATACAGACCAGAAAAATAACACCATGGCTTTGCATTAAATACTCCTGGCTTCCTTTCAATCCAGGAGGGACGTCTACTGTTGCAGATTGTGCCTCAGGTATTGGCATCTCATTACGTGCTAGTAGACTTAGAAGTTATTAAGACTATGACATTTTCATTGGCCAGATCCCTATTTATCATTTTACCTGCACACCACTTATCGGTACATATTTCCTACTTTCCTACATCCCTCCTCCAATCAGCCACATGTAGATAGTCTCTGTAGAAAACACATCTAAATTCTTATTAAACCCAAGATAAAGGAAGAGGAAATTCAATTGCTTTTGTATACTGCCCATTTCTCATTAGCCTTGACTCCTTAAGCCCTTGGGTTATGGGCCAGTGCTTATTTTCATGGCAGCGTTACTAGATTTTATTACATTTATACCAAGAGGCAAGATAGTCTCGTTTTATATCTGGAGAAATAGGTTTAGTGACCTGCTGACAGCAGCGAGCCATGGATCAGTATATTTTCCTTATTATGTGAGTCTAGGGCCATATGTTTTTGGTTGTCTAGGCAGACTATAAAATGTATTGCTCATCACACACAAATTCAACACCAGAAAGCTATTGTCCTCTTTCTAAAACTCCCCAATATTGGGACTTGACAGTCCTCAGGATTTTAAAAAATTTGAAAGGGGAAAACGTATAAGCCTCAAAGCATCATTCTTTCCTCTGTCCTTGTCAAGTCTTAATGTGTGATTTTGAGAGGAAAATGCCCCATCATATCTTTCACAATGAAAGAGTTAAATTTAAGTACCAGAAGTTAAGGATTGCAAGTGTTAAGTGAAAATTGGAAGGAAGTTCATGGCAACTAGAGCCTTCTGTGTGCCAAACAGAGACAAGGCGTTAGGATTTTAACCTTGGGAATAAATACTTTACAGCCTTTATGGATCAATCGAGCAACAGAGGGATGGATCCATTACCTTCTTTTTTGGTCCATGAAAGACAGTGGAATTCAACAAACTACTCCAAATCCTCTATTATCAGTGCAGCTACCTAGGTGACGATGGTTTAAATACAGACTCGCAAGCAAGTCCTACCACCACATGGACCAAAGCCCTGTTGCCACTCCTAACAAACATATTCAATGACTGGTGGAAGTTTATGCCAACCACTGGGACAGAGGTTATAAATATTTGTCTTATTTGAGTATAGATGACCTTGGTTCTTAAGACATGGCTATTCCTAACTATCTAAATGATATTTAACAAGTTGATTATCATTTCTGAACCTTCATCTCTTATTCATAAAAAGATTTGGACTAAAGAATTTTCTCATGCTTCTTGAAATCTTAGAGATAATAAGGAAGTGTTCTTGTTTATGTATGTTGGAGTAGAACTTACAAATGAAATAATGCCATGGAGACAGCGTTGTCACTACACTTTTAAAATATGACAGGGACCCTTGTGTTCTGCTTATCTTCTGGTTTAACATACATTTATTGGGCTTTATTTCTCTCTCCTTTTATTCAAATAAAGAAGACTGGAAGCATATGTTCTTGCGACAAGATTAGTTTCTGGACCAATGCAGTGTGAATCTGAATCCCACTTTGTCATGTACTAACCATATGATCCTCAGACAGATCATTTAAGTGTTTGCGCTTCACATTCCTCACCTTCAGAGTGCAGAGAAAGCAGCAAGAAGTACTCCTGCCTCCCAGGAAAGCTGGGAGAGCTGACTGTCACACAGGGTTGGATATGGTAGAGGCCTGGAAGAACATGAGGATTCCTAGCTTTTTCCTTCTCTTTCTTCAATAGTGAGATCAGGATCTTCATATGGCTCTTACTTTATCAGTGTCCCTACTTGTTCAAATCCACTGGGTTAGCCAGTAATGGAGTAAATTTCAGAGAGGAGGTAGATTTATTATTTATGTGGTTTTGATTTTCTTTAATATGCTGTTTGTTTTGAGATAGAGGAAGGATCTATCACTCTGTCTCTCTACCCCTCTCTCTCCCTCTGCCTCTGCCTCTACCTCTTTCTCTCTAGTTCCAGCTTCAGATCCTGCTCTCTCTCCTTCTCCCTCTGCCTCTCCTTTTCCCTCTACCTCTTCCTCTCCAGTTCCAACTTTAGTTCCCTCTTCCTCTTCCTCTCCTGCTCCTTTCACCTTCCCTCTCTTTTGTAGGCTGCTTTGAACATATGATCCCCCTACTTCAGCCTACCAAGTAGGACTGCAGGGATATACTTCCACTCTTCACACATCCGGTTATCATCCAAGCCACTCATAGTGGAATTTGATGATCTCTCTCTTTCTCTCTCTCTCTCTCTCTCTCTCTCTCTCTCTCTCTCTCTCTCTCTTGCTCTTTTGCTCTCTTGCTTTCTCTCGCTCTCTTTTCCTTTTTTGGCAACATCCCTGTAGCTTTGGATCTGTCTAATCAACTTCTGTCTCTAATTTTCATCTTTCTTATTTTATCAACTAGACTTAATAATAAACCAAAGTTTTAAACAGGGAGGAAGCACAAACACTAATACTCAACAAGCAAAGTAATCTAACAACAATATTAATAACTAAATTTAAACACACACATAGTATGGAAATGCATTATTCTATGAATGTTCTTCTTGAGGTTGAATGAGCAAATGTTACAATTCATTTTGATGCAGAGAACAGATTGATAAGTGATTCTCTGGGCATATAATAGAATAGTTTATGCTATTTGCCATCATAATTTCAAACCACATTTAATGACATGGCAAAACACACACGATACAGAGTTAAGTCACTTTCTTGTATCCAGACAGGGTCTCACTATATCTTATATGGTGGCCTCAAACCCAAGATCTTGCCATTACAGGTACTGGAATTAGAGAAATATACCACTTAGCTGACAAAATCAAAAGTATTTTTAAACTCTTAAATATACAAAATATGATTTCAGTTTACTAAAAACAATAAAATCACATAGAAAAGAGCAGAATGTCTAGCTGGTGCTTATATATCATTGAAGAGTAGAATTCTGAATGATTTTAAATTTTGTTTTAAAATTTTTATTGAAATATTTTATGTTGTTCCAGAAGAACAAATATTCTAATAAGAATCATACAAGCATTACTTAGAGAATATAGATTGTTAGCTGCCTTCATGATAACTAATATGCATATTCTTTGTGTTATACATATCAAGCTGCCAGTGCATGGGTATGAAATAGCTGAAAAAACTAAAGAAAATGCATCTACTCTCAACTTAGAGATGCTTACTATGTTGATTAAGATAAAAGAAGAGTTATTTTGATTCCAACAAGGATATTGATACCCCAGTCCCATCATTCTCTATCCTCTCCTATTCCTTGTGCAAGTGAAGGGTGTCAGTGAATCCTTTGGACCCTGCAGAACATACTTGTGTAACCGTTATTCCTCATTATCAATTTTATTGGATTTTTACCTGGGAGACACATTAGGTATGTCTGTTAAGGAATTTCCAGAGAGGTTTAACTTAGCTTGGAAGACTCACCCTAAATGTTGGTGGCACCATCTTATAGGCTTTTGTCCAGAATAAACAAGAGGAAAAGAGAGGAAGGGTCTGGTAAGCAATAGCACTCACCTTTCTCTGTTTCCTAACTGTGATGCTGTGTGACCAGCCTGATCCACTAACATCTCTCCATCATGAGCTTCCAACCCAAGATAAACCCTTCCTCCATAAATTGCTTCTTATTATGTATTGGGCCAGGGTGATGAAAATATAATGCATAATTTTGACTAATACAATATGTAAAGGCCTTTACTTGGTCTAGTGCCATCATGCCACCTATGAAGAACTCAGGATAGAGAAGTGATTTACATAGTCGTTAGCATTCCCATCCTGCCACACTGAAACAAAAATCCCCAGTTCTTACACTCCCGAGCCAGTTGCTCAGCAGACATAACTATAGGAGGAACTCGTCTTTCAACAGTGCTCTTGGGAACTAAAGCCAGTGTCCGTACCTGAGATGCTGACTATGAATAGCTAGCTATCCTCAGCAGTGCACTCAGCAAGCCATATGTTGAATTCTGCCTGTTCAGCAAGGCTCAGGACATTATTTATTATTCAGAGGTGACCACAGCCTCTTTTACAACCTTCAGACTTTGTGAATCTCCTCTAATCCCCACCTCTGCCCCCAGGCTGCCCAGGTTTACAAGAAATACTAGTAAATCCTTTCCTCTTGTTGCACTGAATCAATGTCCCAGTAGTCTGCAAGTCCTCAACCATGCTTCACACTGAGCCAACTTTTGGATGGAAGCATAAAACTCAAAATCTAGCTGAAAGCATTCCGGAAGCCTAAGGTGTTTATGGGAACTGGGGAGTGTTAATCCCCACTTGTGAGGGCAGCTCCTACTCTGGTAATTACTTTTCTCCTGAAAAAAAAAAAAAAAATGTGTCCCTGCTGGCTGCTGTTAGAAACAGCCATCATTTTCACTTCATAGACTGAGGTTTAGTCGTCCAGTGTCTCTGAGGGTGCTTCCTTCAGGTGACAGCTACATTTCGGCACCAGTAGAATGGGGCTTTTGGTCCTGTGGTTTGGTGAGTGTTTGGCAAGAGTTCTGGATTAATGAAGTTGTGTACCTGTAAGGTATTATTATCACCCAATCTTTTCTCATCTTCTACTGAGAGAAGAGCAATGAGAAATGGACCGCACGTGCCTCGGAGTTTCAGTTTAGTATACGCCTAACGGCCAGGATTGTGACAAGGCATCTGAACCTCTCGGATGTGACAGGATTGGATTGGAAATCTGCTTAAGCACCTGAAGAGAATAGAAGGCTTTGTATTTGCTAGTCCACCTGGAGCTGTTGGCCTGCTGCTTCTGCCACTGATAAGGAAAGCAAGGTGAAACTCTGCTGCCAGAGTCAAATAATATTAACCAGTAAGTATCAAACATACTCCCACCCTGCCTTCTCTGTCTGTTTGCCTCACATAGTCCAGGCTTGCCTCACACTCACAACATAGCCATGAATGACCTTGAACTTCTGACACTCCCAACTCCCACTGGGATTTTGAGCATATGCTGTCACAAAAACCAGTTTTGTGAGGTGCTGGGTTCCAAGCCCAGGGCCATGGTTGGCAAACAGTTTACCAACTAAGCCATATCCCTATTGCCCTGGCAAGTTTTCTCTTAGTGTTCATCCCACAGAAGTGAAAACAGAGGCACTTTGCTTCATCTTGATGAGCAGATCAATAAACCAAGACTATAGAAGAGCTTGAACACATCTGAATGTAGCCATTATCCTTGTCAGTGCCAGTAAGAAGGCAGGATATTAACAAGGGATAAATTTGTGGTTTTGTAATATCAACCAGCAAAGAGAAACCACTTTAATTTTTGGAAAAAAAAAAAAACCTTGTACTTTATTGACAGATGATTTTGTGAATAGCTATTTTACATATTTTGCCTAAAATTATAACATGCTTATTTTAAGAAACCAAAAAATTCAAAAGTGTTTGTTTCTCGACAAGAGCTCTTCATGTAGCTCAGGCTAGTCTTAAACTACCCTCTAGCCTATGATCTCCCCAAATCATCATATGAGAGTGTTCTGAGACAATATATATTTTACTTAACAATCATTAACATATATAGTAAAATTTTGGTAATGATCTATGAATATGTACTGTATTTATATATTCTTCTCTAATATAAATGATCACTAATATTAATTGAATATATAGTGTATTATTATATATAGTTACTATTTCATTGTGTCATTAATTATTTAATTATTAAAATACCACTAAGTTGTTGATATTCCTAGTATCATTTTTAGGAAGCAAGTATCCTAAAAGGCGAGGTCTACGGGATGTTATTATGTGCTCAGCTTCCATTAGAGAAGTTGCAGCTGATAATGAGCTATCAGTACTGCTTGAGATCATTAGTATTGTGATTAAGGCTCAAAACTAGAAAATATTAGAAAGATCATACATAGATATGCTATAACCACCTTGTGTTAATTCCTTAGAACTGGCCATGAACGCCCCGCTAATACATCTCAGCTGTGTCTCCATCCTGGGCTGAAGACCATGGGCCACAGAGAGGGCAGTAGAAATGCTCTCTGCGTTGATTCCCAGAATCTCCTTCTCTGAGGTCTTTATTAACAGATCTCTTATATTTATCATCCCTTTTCGCAGCTGCAGGAAACCTTCAAATATTTGAGGTTAGCTCTCAGGATTCCCAGAGATTTTTTTGACCAGACACAACTAATATGCATTCAATTGTTCCTTGTCCTTTCACCCACTTTGGAGTTTTTGAACAATTTATTTATAAGTTTTTACTTTCTGGAGAGGGTGGAGTTGGGGGGGAATAAACTAAATATTTATAAGCAGCAAAAGTGGGAAACACATGGGTGAGTTGGTTCTACTATAATGAGGTAATACAGGAGTAACAGATCTGGTGGCCAAGAGAAAGGCTGTGCCCTAGAAAAATGCCTCCAAATAGGAAAAAAATATAGACTTTGAAAAACACTAAATATAGGATTCATTTGAACTAGGTTCACCCAGTGATCTACATGCTTCTCAACACAGTAACCAGAAATGACCTCAAAAGTCCGAGTATCACTCAACTCTCAAAAAAATTGTTGTTAATTCCTTATTGGAGTAACTATACTTTCATTAATGCTGCAAACATTACATTAACCTTTTAGACTGTGATATTCAGTTGACTCAATTCAGGCTCCCTGGGAACTAAAGCCAGGAACTATTTTTATAGAGTAGTTATTAGTTGTTTTTCTTGAATGCAGTTTCGAGAGTCTATGTTTATTCTGACTGCATATCATGCTGTCAGATTTAACCCATCTTTCCAATCTGTCAAGTCTCTTCTGCACGCTGACTGCCATCTTTGCATCCAATGCAAACATTGCCTTTGCCAGTTTCATGCCACCTATGGTTCTGATACATATGCTTTTTACTGACATATCACAAGCTATAAATTGCCTCTTACAAGATGTATAATCAACTGGATGATAAACAGCATTGTGTAGCCATGACTTCTGTCTATTTCCAGAACAATGCTTTGGTTTGTCTGTAGACAGTATGAGTCTCTCACTTTCACCCCACATTTACCTCTTCTTTATACCATTAACAGTCTAGTCCCCCCCACCCATCCTCAGGCAACTATTATCCCACTTTCTGTCTGTACACATTTGCCTTATCTGTACATATATAGTTCATATAAATAAAAATCACTGACATGTCACCTTTTAATTTCTCTTAGTATAATACTTTTTAAAGGTACAGCCATTATATGACATGTATTCAAACTTGGTTTTTGATAAAAATAATGGCATATGCTATAAATATCCTCTGACTGTTGATTGTTGCTTTTATTGTTTTCATTCCTTACATGAAAAATAATGCTGATACATATAAAATGAACATTATATATAGGCCTAGATATAAATACATACATATACATATTAATTTCATGTGAACAAATGGTTTTAGTTCATTAGTTCTGAATGAATGGCTGATTGTGGCAGAATTATGTTCAAGTTTTTAAAAAACTAACAGACTGATCTCCAAATCAGTTTTTCCCTTACCAATATGTGAGGACTTTGATCTGGATCATTTCCAAAGAAGCAGTGGTTATATTTCTTATTGTAGTTGCCCTGGTGGCTGTGAAGTTGGGTTTGGGTATGACTAACCCTGTAGTATCTTTTATGTGTTCACTGACTACTGAAATCTTTGCCCAAATTTTAATTGGATTATTTCTCTTTTGTGGTTTAATCACAAGAATGCTTTGTTTATATTATCCACTCCTGTTAGATATAAGATTCATAAATATTGTCTACTATTCCATGAGCTTATTTTACTCCCCAGTAATATTCTTTGAAGCACATGTCTCTCAAATGTTAAAATCTAAACTTGCCTATATTTTTTTCTATTGCTTGAATTTTTTTGTTGTTCCCATTTTTATATTTTTTTTATACTATATCTTGGTCATATTATTTTCCTCGTAGCTCCTACTACCTTTAAACTCAGGGAAGTAAAACTGGTTTTCATCAATGGAGTGATATTGGATATACCCACCACAACCAGGAAAGGCTTGGGAAGAGTTGGCCAACAAAAAATTTGCACCATGCTTTCTGTTTATTGGTTTTGTTTGTGGTTTTGATGACATGGTTTTGATGACATGGACATGACACATTGCCAAATCCAAGATGATGAAAATACTACCTACATTTTTCTTCTAATAGTTTTAGAATTTTAGCTTTTGCCTATAGGTATTTGATCCATTAAATTTATTTTATATGTGTGATACAAAGCAAGGGTCCAACTTCATAAGGTTTGCATGTGATAGACAGTGTTGTACTTGTCCCAGAACCAGTTGTTGAAAAGACTATTCTTTCCTCATTGAATTGCCTTGGCACTCCTGTCAAAAATGAACTGTCTATAAATATAAGGATTTATTTCTAGAGTTCTAATTCTATTCCATTTGTATATGTCTGTGTTCATGCTAATAGCACATTGTCACTATTGCTGCAGTTTTATAAACTGTGTTACGGAAACCAGTCATAGCAATGTTGAATAAGACAGGACTGAGTAAAGATCCCCATGTGACACTGAACCATGAACCTCATGAAGACAGGGGCTTCAGTTTTTTGGTTACTAGTATATTTTTAGTAGATAAGGTCTGACATATGGTTAAGCTCAGAATATATATATATATATATATATATGTTCACTGACAGACTGGTTGACTGAATAAATAAAAAAAATATAAGTACAATCAAATTTCAATCCAATATGCATCTACTTGTGATGGTTTATATATGCTTGGGCCAGGGAATAGCACTATTAGGAGGTGTGGCCTTGTTGGAGTAGATGTGTCACTGTGGGTGTGGGCTTTAGTACCCTCATCCTAACTGCCTGGAAATGAGTATTCAGCTAGCAGCCTTCAGATGAAGATGTAGAACTCTCAGATTCTCCTGCACCATTCCTGCCTAGATGCTGTCATGTTCCTGCCTTGATTATAATAGACTGATGGACTAAACCTCTGAACCTGTAGGCCAGCCCCAATTAAATGTTGTCCTCATGAGAGTTACCTTGGTCATGGTGTCTGTTCACAGCAGTAAAACTCTAACTAAGATACTACTTAACCAGACCTGCTCTCTGCTTTCTTTTCCCATTGTATCTGGACAATAATTCTGGAGATTTTGTCAAATATCTTGCTCAAGGTCATGTTATTTGTTTTAATCCTCGGTGCCAAGAGACTTCATGTGATATCCATCACCTTAGAGTTAGCAAAAACAATGTCATTCTTGTCATAGGAAGAACTTCACTTGGTGATTTAAGAATGAAATCATGTTACTAATTTCCAAAAAAACCTTTGTTACCAACTTTTATGAATTGCAAATTTCACAAGCAATTATACTGTTTTCATTTAGTAGACCAGTAGGGAAAGAAGCAGTGTTTCAAGAGCTAATGTCCTAACTGTTGCTGCCCTTTGCCCAAGTGCCAGCCCAGAAAGCAATGGTGGGGCAAAGGAAAACCCCTGTATAGCTCTTAGGACAGACACAACCAATGGCCTTCTACATCTGACAATGGCCTGGAAGAATTGCAGAATGGCATAAGGAAGTACATATTCATCTGAAGATGAAATACAGGTCAGATAAGACAGAGAGATATTTAAGTCTTCATAAACCCAGTATTACACACACACACACACACACACACACACACACACACACACAGAGAGAGAGAGAGAGAGACAGAGAGAGAGAGAGAGAGACAGAGAGAGAGAGAGAGAGACAGAGAGAGAGAGAGAGAGAGAGAGAGAGAGAGGTTCCTGGAACTGGCATATTTCTATATTTAGTTGAAGACCAGAGTTTCCCTTTGCAGTGTAGATCTACATACAAATACTGACACTGACATTGATACCCAAGCTAGCTTGCCTTATGGAAATGCCCTTGACTGAAATTACAAGCAACTCCTGTAACATAGATAATCATTTTGGTCTCAAGTACTAGCGCTGCTTTCATGTGTATAAATAATAACCATCTCCATTATCATCCAAGATTGCTACACAGGTTATCCCATTTAATCTTTTCAGTTGAGAGGGATATTTTTCTTTACTGCAAAAATGAGACCATCAAAGCTCAGAGAAGCTAGAAAAAATTATCAATTCATAATCAGTGGAGCCAGGACTCAAACCCAGATCTATTTGATACCAAGCTGTATGACTTTAATCACCGTGTCATGATGCCTCTTAGAAAGACATAATGCACCAAAAAATGTGCACAGGGCAATCTTAAAGAAAGAGAAAATGCTTGTGTGGCTGAACGATTCCCAAATACAATCCAATTGCTCTTTCTCCAGCTGCTAGTCCTGGACTTGCCCAGGTCAAATCTACATATTCATAGACTGCCTGCCTGACCCTCTCACATTCTCAGTACTGCATATTTGGGGTTTTGCTTGTTTTGTTTGTTTTGCTTATGATTTTTTGTTTGTTTGTTTGGTTGGTTTTTAGACAGGTATCCTGATATAGTCAAAGATGGCCCTGAACTCATGATTTTCCTGCGTCCTTCTCAAAGTATGAACCATTGTGCCTGGTAATTTTTTTTTTTAATTTTTATTTTAATTTTTATTATTTTTTTTTTAGTGTAACACCAAGAAAACCCTACACAGCATGTACTCTACCCTCTTAATTTTTCTCATTGTAGAATATTCTTAACTGTATCTACAATTGCTGTACAGATTTCTCTCTAGAACTTTTCCATGTTGCATGACAATGACTTTGAATTCACTGAACAATTTTCCATTTGTCTCTTCCATATCCTTGGCTAACTAACATTCTAGCCTTGTTTAATTACTATTCTACCTTTATCTTCTGTGACTTAACTCCTTTAATGTGTTATGTAAGTAGCCTGAGGAACTAATTGCCTTCTGTGATTGACTTGATTCTTTTAGCAGCCTCCTCAAGATTCCTTGATGTGTGATACCTGACTAAATAATATTACCTTGCATGCATCTTTCGCATCTTCTTTTTCCATTTGCCATTCAGTGGACACTTCCTTGCATTTGCCATTACACAACAAACAAGAAATTCCAGATAATTTTTTCAGGGCACTATTTACACTTTTAAAATACATATACAGAAATTAGTGTCAACAATGTGGCACAGCAGGTAAAGGATCTTGGATCTCCAGAACTCACATGACAGGTGAAGAGAAGTGATCCCATACATTGTTTCTGACTTACATATGTGCACACTCCCAATATAAGAAAGAAATAAATATTAAATAAATAAATAAATATCCAGAAATAGAATGGCGGAATCATACTTTCCTGTGTGTTTATGTATGGATTTGCATGTGCCTGTTCTCTACCCATGTATTTTAGTATGCATGCATGTGGAGGCCATAAATGAATGTGGGGGTGGAATTGCCTTCCACTTTGTTTGAGTGTAAGTATGTAGAAATACACATTTATGTATGTGCATGAGTATGTGAAGGCTAAAAATCAATGTTAGTTGTCTTTTAAAATTACTTTTCACATGTATTTTTGAGACAGGGTATCTTACTTAATATTCATCAGTTCAGATAGACTGGCCTGCCAGCCAGCCCCAGGACTTCCCTGTCTCTACCTTCTCAGCAATGAAGTTCAAGGCCAGTTTGAGCTGCATAGGGAAATCCACTATACACATAAACACACACACACACACACATTTTACATATAATATATATGTATATCTCCTCAAATATTTGACAGTAGCCCCTTATGAACTTAGTAGTTTACAAATAAATATTCCCATTCCGTAAACTTCACACTGTTGATTTTCTTTTGATGCACATAAGCTGTTTAATTTGATGTTATTGATGTCATATGTAGGAACCTGTCGCGAGTATGGTGTCCTTGTGTGCCCCTCCCACTTCAAGAGGTTTATTGTTTCAGTTCTTACTATTTAATCTTTACCTTCAGTTCATTTTGTATATAAGATAAGGATCTATTTGTAAGTAGATATTCATTTTTTCTAAGTCATTTGCTGTCTACTCTATGACTTTTGTGGCATCTTGTTGAAAGCAGTTTGACAAGATCATATGAATTTATATTCAGGCTTTCCATTCTATTTTATTGATCTATATTTCTATCTTGTATCATACTGTTTTGGTTACTGTAGCTTTGCCGTATTTGAAGACAAGGTGGAGGATAAAACCTAGGCACACACAGCAAATGATTTACTATTGGTAAAATGGCTGTACTACCACAAGCAGTAGAATTAATCTTTTTTAAAGTCCCAAAATAATTTTTTGTTCTTTTGCACAAATAAGGTGCAGAGCAGGGGAAGATTATGGTATTGCTATGTCTTGAAGTTCATATAGAATCACAAGGAATTCTAAATGGTGAAAAGCAGCCTTGTGGAAGAAGAACAACGCTCTGGGCTTTAATTCCTTGGTTTTTGTTTGTTTGTTTTTGTTTTTGTTTTTTTTTTCTTGAAGATCAGTCCACCACAAAAGCCTATCAGATTCTTATGACACTCTTTTGAGGTGTGAGGTTTGAAAGACAATTTGGAGGCCATTTAAATACATGAATCCCAGAAACCTAAAGCCTATTTCAATACTTCACGTCTACTATAGTACTTAAGTACTATGACTTAAATGCTCATGGCCACTAAGTTCATACACAAACACTCAACAATGATGATACCAAGGGCGTAGAATTGGAGCCTTTAGTTAGAAGGGTAGGAACACAGGAATGAGGTTAGCACAGAATGCTGACTTGTCCCTTTTCCTGCAGTGACAATTTTGGAATTTCTGTTTCCTTAAAAAGCACAGAAATATTCATGTTAATCTGAGGTATGGGGATTGTCCAGAGCATGTTAATCCCAGCTTCTTTAGATTGCCAGCAGCTATGGTTTGCTTCATACTCTTGCCGAGGCATGATTTTGCCATCTGCAGATAGTTTTTTGCAATTGTATGATGACTGAAACTCTGGGAACTTTTCAAATGGTATATAAATACTAGGGTCTGGAGAGGTGGGGTCGATTGTAGTTGGTTGTTGGTTGCTGTTGTTCATGATTTGTTAAGTAGTTGTGTGCAAAGAAGAAACAAGAAGAAATTAGGTATCTTGACTATGAATATCAAACTTGCCCCAAGGAACTTGATGCCTCTAATCGTAAAAAGTAGTCTAATGATAATGACACACCCTTTTTAACATCCTTTATTTTGTCCAATCTAGTTTTAGGGACTTGAAAGGGTGAAAAAGAACCCACAGAATAGCAAAAGACACTTTTCACCATGTAAGTGTATAGCAAGAAGCCATACATCAGCATACTGACAGGGTACCATCGATGAGTCAGGAAATGGGCCCTCAGCAAACAACAAAGCTTACAGATATCCTAATTTGGCAATTTCTAAATCTATGTTTCACATAAGCCATCTAGCACATGGCATTTTGTTGCAGCATCCCAAAGGGACAAAGTCAGGAAACCAGTTCCTGCCAACTAATCAAATCATCTCTTCATTTCTTTCCCCAACTTGATACAGTTCCCATGAGTTTTATTTAATGTACATCATGTCATCCATTGTTATATCACTAAGAAGATGCTGTGTATTTTTAGGGATGGTCCCATTCATTTTCCTTCCAGTTCAAATGCATTTTCTCTAAACTGGTTCAGCCTGACCTATCCAGCTCCCATATACACCCTGGGCTTAGAACCTGATTTAAATCCCAGTTTTCTTATCTATTGGCTACATGTCTCTACACAACTCATTCAGTGAACCCAAGAATCAGTGTCATTATCTAATGGTACACATATACTGGGACATAAAATAGAGTGCATCTTTGCTCTTTGTTCCCGGCTCCTGGCTCAGAGGTCCTGAAGTACTTATTCTGACTGATTAGGGGGTGTGAAAGAAACATTTTGTTGTTGTTGAAATTATTATTATTATTATTATTATTATTTATTATATATTATTTTTTCCTTCAAACATAACTGGGTTTTGCTAAATAATTATGCATGGAACCCTGGGAAGCTTCAGAATAAGCAGGAGGAACTAATCAGGTGTGGAGGGTGGGAATTTCCAATCCTTTTTTCCACGGTCATGTAAAATAAGAAATGGAGACTAAGTTAGTCAGCAGTGGCTCATGATTTAGTCATTCGCATCTATGTAATAGAGCCTCCATGTGAATACCCAGGACAGAATTTAGAGACCAAGGTTGGTAAACACTAGTAGAGAGGAACAATTAGAAAAAGCATAGAAGCTTTGCTTACCCTTCTCTACGCCATACCTTTTGCATCTTGTCCCTTTGGCTTGTCCATTTTTCTGTATTGTATCCTTTATAATAAAATGAGACATGTAAGTGCACTATTTTCTTGAGTTTTATAAAGAATTCTGCCAAGTTATTGAACCTTTATAACAGGTTGTGGGAAAACCTCCACTCTAACTATAGAGATCAGAACTACAGTGGTAAGATTTGAGATTGGTCTGCAAATAGGGAGACTTTAGGGTGCTTTGAGTTTGGAAGCTAACTTCTAGTAGTTAATGTCAAATTTGAATTGTGTTGTTA
This sequence comes from Arvicanthis niloticus, assembly GCF_011762505.2. Taxonomy (NCBI): domain Eukaryota; kingdom Metazoa; phylum Chordata; class Mammalia; order Rodentia; family Muridae; genus Arvicanthis; species Arvicanthis niloticus. Next base: position 45,346,004 of record NC_047667.1, on the reverse strand, counting down.
GGCATCCAGTTTGGGCCTGGAGAGACAAAGCATTGGCTGGTGGCATGGGAAAGCCTCATATATTTAATGACAGCAGGCTGTGAGCAGAAACAAATCATCATAGCAGTAGATATACCTATGTGAACAGTTTGATATGGAGATTAAATTAAATGACACAGTGCCTGATATAGCTTATCAAAGACTGTGTGTCAGCTCTTCTTATTTATGAACATTTACATCTTTGGGACTTGTGGGTAGTCCCTGTGGTCAGTCACATAGCTTCTATCCACAGTATCTGTAGCTTTTCAAAACTGGGCAGAATGCATGAGATGAGTAAGAAAGTGGGGCTAGGCAAAAGAAGGAAGTAAGAGACAAACCAGAACCTAGAGAAGAGATGAAGAGGGACAGACAAGCAAGGTAGAAGGGTAACTTAAGATCAAATCATTGCCTGTAATCTCCCATAATGAATTCATCTCCAATCCTTCATCCTCTGGGTCTAGGAAAAGGGAATGTAGTCCCTGGCTAGATCTTGAAGGAATGTGAGAACACTCTTCCCATGACCCCTTGCTAACTGGCTCTCTACTCATCCCTGATCCCTTAAGTGACCCAGTCTGATTTAGGTTCTTCGAGGTCAGGATGGAACCCAGATCACTTCTATGAATGTGTAATGAGCCTGTAAGTGCACTTTGGGCAACAAATCAAAACCACTGTTAGCAGTTACTTCAACTCAGGACTCCTCTCTCTGAAAGAACAACTGCCCTTTCATAAAAGCCCGTTTTCTCTGTGAATCATACATCTCACTGTGGAAGAACGTACATTCTCATTAAGCAACATCAATTCTCAACACATCTGATATACTCTCATGTGCTGCTATAATTAAAAATTAAATAAAGTGTTATGTTGAAGAAACTCCAAAGCTGATTTTATGTACTCCCTTTTTCTTCTGAACACATCTTTCTTACCAGGGTTTTTCTAGTATAATTATATTCCTGGGAAAACAGGCAGGCAAAGAATAAATCAGCATACAGTCTTTCTTTAAAGTTCTAGTTTATATTTTATGATCTTTACAGATTGTTAACAAAATCAAGTCTGAAATGTTCTATAGTGAACACATACTGTTTTCCTTTCGGGTTGATTGTAAAAGGAAAATCATATATAATATTGGTTCAGCTGTATCTTTTAGACAATGAGGACAACCACAGGATTTCATTCACTCCAAGGATTTCTGCTAACATATTTCTTAATGTAAATGCCTGACACATAGATGTTGCTTAACATATTTTTTTCTGAATGAATAAGCATTAATATTAACAATAAAAACCAAGGGTGTATTTGAGGTCTGGAAAAGGCAATATTTTGCCTAGCTGATTTTCCTGACAAATTCTCCACTGTCCCTTTCATAAATAGAGCACAACCAATCTCAAGGGAAGCATAAGCCATTTTGCCATGTACCTTAATTCATTTAGGAGGCACATTCCTTTGTTTATTTAAGAAGGTCATAGAACTTTGGAAGATGTAAGGGGGAAATCACATCTTCAGATAACAGGGAAAACTTGGTCACACGAATCTTAGTTGACATCTCCAAAATGCTTAAACTTAAAACAGAAGATTTTTACATCAAAGGAGAAACCTAACCTCTCTTCTGCAAAGTTATGGTCACTGAACTAAACTGTATTGATCTTCCCAAGAACACAGAGTGTGATGGCTATTCTTGGTTGTCAACTTGACTACAACTGGAATTAACTCAAACCCAAGTGGCTGGGTATTTTAGGATATCTGATCATACTGTGAACTGTATACTGGATAAACCTATCTCTAGTTGTGGTGTGACTCAGCTTTAGCACATACTTTTATACAAAACTGCTGTAGCATATTTGATCACACTGTGAGACTGTGTACTGGAAAAACTGTTTCTAGTTGTGTGGCTCAGCCCTAGTACACACAATTAATCCAAGACCTTTCTATTTATTGTAAACAAGATTAAATAAAGTAAAGCATAGGTCAAGAGGTGGAGCAAGCATCCAGTTGACAGGGTGTGAACATGGGGCTAAAACAGAGTGGGCATCAGGAGGACAGATGGAGAGATGCACATGAAGTAGAAAGAGAGACATTCAGTTTGGTGGGGTTTTAAGACAGCGTGGAAAAGGAGAACTGGCTTCTTTTTTGATCTGAGACATAGGTTGAAGAGGAAGGTCAGCTGGATGCTTTCTCTGCCTCTTTGAGCTAGCAGCATCTAGCTCCTGAGACTTCATTGGTAAAATCGAACGATTGGGATTTTGTCTTAACAAAACAACAGCTGGGTACAGCAGTGAGAGATTTTTTTTTTTATTAAGTCATTCGAACAGGGAAGATCCACTTATAGTCTGGATCTTTTGCTGGCAGCCTGTGTGGTGTGTGTGTGTGTGTGTGTGTGTGTGTGTGTGTGAGAGAGAGAGAGAGAGAGAGAGAGAGAGAGAAAGAGAGAGAGAGACATCCTTCATTGGCATGAGAGCCTACTTCTTGGGAATTCTGGCTTATACTGAAGAACAGCTGAGACGTCTAGCCTAGTGGACTGAACAACTACTAGATTCTTGGAACTTACATTGGTAGACAGACAGCGTAGGCCTAATTGGACCATAGCCTGTAAGCCATCCACATCGATGGCTTATATATATTCATTCTATCAGTTCTGATTCTCTAGAGAACCTGACTAACACACAGAGTTAGTAATTAATTGGCAGGCAGGACTTGTTCCCAAGCACCTAATTCTAATTCTAACACAGGTTCCACCACACTGCACTGTGGTATGGACTCCTTCAGTGCTTTATGGGTAGATAATAAAAGTTAGTTAAAGCAGATGATGACGATAATGAAATTTCACTGTACTGGAAACAGAAAAAATGAGGTCAGTTAGCTGGTGTTCAGCAGTGCTTTGTTAAGTCAGAGCACCTATTCCTTACGATCTCTTGCTCTACATTAAAAAAAAAATTAGTCCATGTACTTCATTTAAAATAAGCCTTAGGCAACTAAATATCATTCATTAAAAACAGTTAAGACAAGTGACAGCTCCTAGTAATACATTTTGAGAACAGAACAAGCAGGATAAAGATAGCTTAGAAACCATGTACAAGAAGAATTCTTCCACAGCCATCCTGATCCCCTGCTGGCCAATTTTAAAAAGTGGATTTTTTTTAACCACAAAAATGAACAATCCGGGGCTTTGACATCCAGAGAAAGGTTGGCACCTCTGCAGATATTGCTTTGCCTTCAGGAGCATTGGCAGAAGAATATTAACTATGAGGATGGAACTTGGGTGGGTATTGGAACTCCATTAGAGTTCTACACAATGGACCACTTGAGGCAGGTGCCTTCATGTCTAAATAAAAGAGCTAATTCCTGATGGAAACGCAGTCTTTGGTCTTTTCGTGATGATACCACAAATGGAACTTACTCCTTTAAAAAATGTGAAGTCCTAGAATGGAAGAGCAGTACCTGTGAAAGTTAAGCTTTGTCCCCACATAAGGCTAACATCCCACTTATTGGTGTAGAGTTAGCTAAATGTATTTAGACATTAAGTCACAAGACTTTCGAAGGTTCCCAGCAGTCCTCATTAAAACAGCCTCAGATTGCAAACAATTATCATGGTTACGAGGGTAGACAAAATCATGTAACATCACAGGATCAAGTACAGCTATCAGGACCAAGCACAGCTATTCAGTAATCAACACATTCCTAAGAAAACCATACGTCAAAGAAGCCAACTACCCATAAAGTTTACACTGAATGCTAACTTGTAAACTAATCCAATTATCTATAGTGGTAAAATTAAGGCAGTGGGTAGTGGATCCTCTGGGAAGTGGTCCCTAAGAAAAAAATCTTTAGAGTGACTAGGGGAAAGGAACTGATACTCTTGTCTAATACTACCGCTACCACTACCGCTACCACTACCACTACCGCTACCGCTACCACTACTACTACTACTACTGAACTAATACTAATACTAATACTAATACTAATACTAATACTAATACTAATACTAATACTAATACTAATACTAATGACCTTATTGTCCTGTGCACGCATAGCATGTTTGTGGAGATAAAGGACAACTTTGCAGACTTGGTTATACCTCTCTTTCCACCTTTATATGAATTTCAGGAATGGACTTCAGGTCAGCAGGAATCTCACCTCTTCCAGTAATTTTGTTTCTTGACTTAAGTTCTTTAGTAAAAGCCTCTGAGCTCTAAGCTTATAGAATGTGAGTTTATAAGAATGTATGCACATGACATTTTTAAAAAGCAAAGTCCTAATTTTTTTTCCCCTATAGAACACAATAGGGAGTGATACCAGTTTGTGGGAGAGCCATTCTGTCAGCAAGGTAAAGACTGATAACCCCCACAGGCAGTTTTTCCTCTCCTGTCCTGATGTTCTCTCTTCCTTGATTATGAAACTGGTCACCAGCCCATAAATGAGAACACAATGTATTAAATGTCACATTTTTATGCAGGAACCAAGGCATTCACTATTTTGTGCCCCAAGGCAAGATCAGGTCTCAGTTTTTATATACTAAAAATGGACCTATTAGGATAATGAGTGGGTTCATGCCTGTCATTTTCAAATTGATTGCTGGCAATGTTCAGTACCCGAAACAGGGCCTGATAATTATAAGGAGCAATCAGAGACATTCAGGAACATATATCATTTGGGGCCATGGACTAATTGGTATTTGTCCTTCGTAAGGTCTGTTGAAAAAACACAGAAGTCTGTACTCTAGGTTCAAGAAAGGAAGAGAGGAAGGGCGATTAACTTTTAAATTTTCTCTTAACAGTCAATACACACTTAAACATTTATATAATCTTCACAATAGTTTTTCAGGGTATATATTAGTAGCCTCAGTTTGTAAAACAGGAGACAAAGTCAGGATAAGTTACAGTAAGTTATACTTCTACAGAGTAAGGAAAGGACTGAAATCTGAGTGTGTGTATGTGTGTGTCTGGGGGGGAGGTATTCAACTGTGCCACACACTTTCCTAATAAGGATAATATTATTCTCCAAAACAGGATCTTTGCAACTTTACTTCAGTCCTATTCCAGTACAGATGAGTATTCCAAGTGCCATAGAAAACAAAACAGCGTCTTTCCCAAACAACAACAAAGCTTTGCGACAGCTGAGCCAACACATGTATAAAAGTATATGATTTGCTATGAATGAACTAGACCGCCCTCCCAGCTCAGCCTAATGTTTAAGGAGTATGCTGTGAAAGTCCTTCAAAAGCAGGGCAAAGTTGTCTACTTTAAACATACCTGGTCTCTCTCTGTCTTTCTCTCCTTTTTCTTCCTTCCTCCTTCCTGCTTTCCTCTTTCTTCCTACCTGCGCCCCTGCCATTTTATTCTATTACTGGCATGTATTATTGGGCACTGCATGTGTGTTGTGTCCACAGCACCAGAATAGGGCATGAGATTTACTGGGACTGAAGTTACAGATTATTGTGAGCAGCCATACTGGGGCTGAGAATCAAAATCTGGTCCTCTGAAAGAGCAAGCAGTACTACAGCTCTGTAAAGACAGGAGTGGGACCATCTGATAGAGTCTGATGGCAGATAGGTACTCTCATCCTCTGTATTATGGGGAAACAGAGTGATTGGAAGTCAAGTGCTTATTTTTTAATTATTATTTTTTTTTATCTTATGTGCAGTTTTGCCTGTATTTGTGTATGTGCACCATATATATGCCAGGTGCCCTTGAAGGACAAAGGAGGTAACCAGACCTCTAAGCAGCTGAGCCATCTCTACAGCCCCCACTCTTCATTAGTAACACTATGTAATTCATCAATATTTAGTTGGGGAGAAAGCAAAATAAAACAAACAACCTGTGGCCCCAGAAGACATCCAAGAATCTGTAAACCACACATGCTGCTTCGGGTGGTTGGAATTCCAACCAGGACCAGGCTGCTTCTAAAGTTGAATCCAGACTATAATGGCTATTGTTATGTCCTAAAAAAAGCATTTGAGGAGCCAGAGAGATGGTTCAGTGGTTGAAAACCCTGGCTATTCTTCTAAACAACCCATGTTCAATTCCCAGAACACTTGGAGGGTCACAACCAACAATAACTCTAGTCCTTGGGTAGGGGTCTGATTATATTTATTGTCCTTCAAGGACACCAAGCATTCATATAGTGTACATACATAAAAATGGGAAAAACACCCCTACACATAAGATAAAAAAAAATAATAATTAAAAAATAAGCACTCGACTTTCTATTACTCATTTTCCCCATAATACAGAAGGATGAGAATACTCATCTGCCATCAGACTTCATAAGAAGATCCCACTCGTGTCTTTAAAAAGCTTTACTGGTAAAAATGGCCCCCTCTGATCATGTGTGTCCTGACCAAAGCTAGCCTTGGACTCTACTGGCCTCACCTAGTCACAGCTTCCAACAGAGAAAGGCTGAGAACAACTCTCTAACTCCTAATGATATGGGAAGGCAAACAGATAATATAATGTTATAGTTGGGAATTGAATGGATCTAGAATTAAGTAGGAAAAGAAAACTCAAGAGTGAATTTGTCAGGGAGAAGAGGACCTACAATAAGCCTTGACTTTGCACTCAAAAGGACAGGCTAGACATTTGTCATCTAGCATCTTTCTGGCGAGGTTTGAAGAGTGAAGCGCTGGGAGAATTGTCCAGAGCCACATCAGAGAGAGGCTATGGTGACAGAGGAGCCAGAGACTTTTTTTTTTTTTTTTTTTGACCTAAAACTGGATTTAACAAAGAACAGAGAATAGAAGACAATGTGCTACCAAGATACCCAATGATTATGCAAATATAGAAAAACAATAGATAAATCAAACTTAATTGCTGGCACATAATCTTGTGACTCTCCACTCTATGGCTTCCATCTGGTGTCAAGCAGAAGTAGGTAATAAAGGCAGCCTCTCAGACCCTGAGTTAGGTCGTTTTGCATATTTATCACACACTTCTCAAACCAGACCCTGAAAAGCACATATTATCATTTTTAAAGAAACAAAGGTCAAAGTGACAAAGGAACTTGCCTGCGACAGCCAGAGACAAAGCCATCACTAAAATATAGGTCTGACTGACACGGAAGCCCTTGATCATTAAACTGGATCCTCTTGTCTCTTATGAGTTACTCACACAGCATACAAGTTCTGAGCAGGTCCTTGGGCCGATTCAGTAGGAAATCCAAACCCTGGTGCTGCTTTGCAATTGCAGACTGTGTCTTTGAGTGTAACTTCATTTGACAAGCATTTGTGCAGGACCCACCACGCACTAGGGTAATGTTAGAGATGGCTGACACAGTGTTCTTCCTGACCTGGGTCTGTTCCTATTGATGTTCTAACACAGATGACCCCAGAAGAGACCTCAACCACAGTTTGTTAGATACTGAAGCAACCACAGATGAAGTGTTTGCCTCCCCCCCTTGAAGGTAATTTTTAGCAAACAGGAGTCCCTAGTAAATAGAAATTTCAACTTCCTTTCTTCCTCCCTCTCTACCTTTAGTCCCTTTGTGTTTCCTTTTTTATGAAGCTGGTCATATGTACTCTAGCCTGTCCTCAAATTTACTATGTAGCTCAGGATGACCTCTAACGTTTGATCCTCCTGCTTCTCTCTCTCAGGGGCTGGGATTACAGGTTTGTACCACCATAGTAGATTTTAAACCAGGTAAGAGGTCAAACCTAGGGCATCATGCTTACTAGACAAACACTGAGCTATACCCCTGTCATCAGAACATATACTTTAGACTAAATTGTGACCATCCTTTATTAATTTCCCAAGGTTTCTGGGTGAAAGGCTGCTACATATTCTTTTAATTATAGGCCCATGGAAGGGTTGATTTAAAAAGAAGTCAAACTAGTAAAATGACTTCAGAAAATAAAGGCCTTAATAATTTATTCATAATGCTATTAAGGCAAACCCATGCTTTATTGGACTGTGCATGTTTATGGTATGATGCAGAAGTCTGTAAGTTGGAGCTCTAGTAATGTGTGATGACAATTAATATTCCTCACATATGTTCACCAAACCAACAACGTCTTTGCATCCATTAATGATTTCAATAATTACCAAGCAGGATTGTCCAAGTTTAACTATTTTCTGTTGAAAGACTACCATGGACTTTATGTCCTAGCTATATAGCAATAGGACTTTTGGAAAAGCAACAGACTTGAATGATAGTCTGAAAGGGGGTCCTTGTCTCAGCTTAGACACTAAGTGCAGGTGACCTTGAGTTCTACATCCTCCTTCATATTACAGATAAAAAGATTTGGATGAGGTGATACCAGGCTTTCTCAGCTTTATAACTGTGCAGGCAGACTTCTCTGGGTGTTACCTTCATCCCTTCTTGATCACCACAACCTCTCATCAAGTGTCATTTGGAAATAAATTTCTCTTTTCACAAATGGTATTCTTTTCTGACTACTTAGCTGAGGCCAGAGTTACAGACAAAATGAAGACTTGCCTGTTGAGGAAGAAAGCAATCTCTCTCTCTCTCTCTCTCTCTCTCTCTCTCTCTCTCTCTCTCTCTGCTTTGCTCTTTGCCCTTGAGCAGCAAGTCACTTAGGAATGCTGGGCCCATCATTTCCTCACTGATGGGGGATTATGTGACAACACTCAGCTACCACAAAAGACTGAGAGAGGATTAAATAATATGCTTGTCCAGGATTTAGCCAATACTTGATGTAACACTGGATACTCAGTAATAATTACCTTTTGAGACTCACAGAACTCACCTGAAATGCCTTCCAGATTCAAGGGCAAATGGTTCTGTAAGAGGTCTTAGTTTCTTTTCATCTTTTAAGGAGAACTGTGCACAAACATAGCATCTAGGTGTGTCATTAAAAGCATGGATTTCCTTTTTAACTGTGTCTTCTCTTTCCCCTCAGAGTATTGAAGAATCACTTTGCCCTACAGCCCTAGATAATTTTTTCTCATATGCCTTTCAAGACAGATGCTTATTATGCCGGGAGAAAAAAATGGGAAAATATCCAACATGTATTTCAACACTGTTAAGATACAGACCTACACCCAGCATAAGGAAGTCCGCCATCCTATTGTTAACTAAATTTTCACAGAGCTTGATACAACAACACAGCTTTGTGGGGTAATCCTCATATTTATGCAGGAGATAGACCTTGATTAGATGATAATAATAATTATTGTGAGCACTGATTGAAAACGTAGCATATTCTAGCATTGTTCTCAGCAATTTTCATTTGTCAACCCTATTCGTGAAGATACCTCTATGAGATTGTTGGAGTCATTTCACTGTACAAAGAATGTATAACCAAGAGCTTCCAGGCAGGCCCTGTTTCCAGAATCTGTGCACCCCAGATCTTAGCCAAGGAGTCCTATTTAGAGTCACTGTATCATTATTCCGTTTTTCACAGAAGGTGTGATGATCTGAAGGATATATGGAGAGAACTGGCCATATTGTAAGCACTCCATAAATAGGATTTTTTTTTTTTATTATTTAGGTTAAAGGAGTTATTTCTCTTTTATTTTATTGGGGGTGGAGAATGTCTGAGTGTGTGTGTATGTGTGTGTGTGTGTGTGTGTGTGTGTGTGTGTGTGTAGTATGTGCATGTGGATCTGTCCTGGTACCTGCACTTATACTCATGGGAATGGAAACCAGAGGAGGATGTTGAATATCCGCTGTAATTATGATCTACATTATTCCTCGAACAGCCCTCTCAATGAACCTAGAGCTTGGCATAGCAAGTAAATTCTAGTGAGCCTCCTGCAGCCACGCCTACAGTGCTAGGGTTAGGTGCACATACAACCACACTAGATTTTTGAAAGTGCGTGTTAGGATCCTGACTTAGGTCCTTGTGCTTGATCAAGAGACACTGTACTCACTGAGCCAACTCTCCAGCCCTTTTAATCTTAAGTGTTGTTGTTCTTAACTGATTAAGGCAAAAATCCATCAGCTGCCTTCCTTTTCTCTTCTTCATCAACCAATATTCTCAACTTCACTGGCTTCATTACTCTCTCTGCCCATGGACCCTATGTTCAGTGGTATGTTCAATCACTACCAAGGCAGCCTCTCTCTCTTATCCTGAGTTGTAACTTTCCCAGGCCTTGTCCTTTGGAGCTTTCCCATAGTGGACCTTCTGGCACAGCTGCAAGGAACAAGGGAGCTGAGCATCCCCTCCCTTTCATAGACTTTCTCCATGATATGCATATACTTGGGCTCTAGTCAAAAGGTCACTTACTTTGTGATAGTCCGGGGAGTTTGGCTGTTGAACAAAAGGGACACAGACACGTTAATCTAATCCCACCCCCTCAACAGAGTCTACTCTGTTAGATAAGATCACTCCAAGATTATAGACTCCCTACTTTTTGCAACTCACTGATCTAATTGCCAAAACATCAGCATATCAGTGGCTTGTTTGGCTCAGGTAAGCATCGAGCTGAACGATGTTCAAACACATGACAGCGACAGTGAGACAGATAGCAGGACTTATAGGACACTGTTCCCAGAAGATAATCGTGGTAATTGGCTGTCATCGTTCCTTCACAAGTCTAGGGAGAAGCGCAGCGTGAAAACATACATAGAAGGCAGAAATTTTGAGGCTTGGAGAAGTACAAAGCACACCTGAATCCTAGGAACTAGTGGTGAGGCCAAGAAATAATTAAGTAGCAGATGGCCAGCCGTGCTGCAGAAATAGGGAGGGGAGGGCTCCCTCTGCCTCACCTATCTAATTTGGGGCAGCTGGCAGTTTACCTAATGACCATTTTCATCTAGTTCAGGGCCTTGCTTTTCAAAGGCAGCCCATGGACCAGCTGCATAAACATTGCCTGGGAGCCTGTTAGAAGTAAAGCACCTTCCCAGAGCTACAGATCCTAAATCAGCATTGGTAACGGGTTGTTCCTTGGGACCTTGTGCACGGAGAAGGTTCTGAGAGATGCCCCATAGCTCAGGCTAAGACAAGTAGGTCATGCCTTGTGATGAAATACATTCTTTTAAAGATTTAAACGAATGAGTGCATACTCATCAAGAATAAATTCAAAATAAGGAAAAAATGAAAAATTAAAGTTTAAATTCGGCTCAGGATGAATGTAGTCACAGCGGAGTTGGGACCCATATAGAATCTCAAGGGCATTCTGTTTGCTACTCCAATTCCAACATCTACTTTTCCTATCATGCTGCTCAGTGTTCAGGGAAGCTGGCATCCGAATACTGCATCACTCCCTGGGTACCTGACTAACTATGAATGGGGTTTAAGAGAGTTACAGAATAACAGAGTGGGATTTCTGGTGGGTTGAACCCATGTTGGATGTATCTTACAGTAATGGCTACAGTTCTCTTTGAACAGCCCCTTCTGCCTTTGAATTCCAATAATTTCTCCCTTCTCCCTCAGGTCTAAGGATGGTATCAGCATTTTCCACTTAATCCTCACACATTATGCTATCCTTTCCTGTACCTTTTAAATAATCACACCATGAACTCCCCATGATACACAATAGGAATCCCTATCTGTAGGGACTCTAATTGGTGAATTAGTACAAAATTATTCACTCAAAGAATGGAAAGAAAGTGAAAAGTACTAGCATGTTGTTGGAAAAGAGACTTGGAAGAAAATACCACGCACCTAGGAATTACTATAAGTTTTACCAAGAGACTATTCTGCCCACTGTAGGAAATATGTTCTAAGCTCAAAGCTCCATGTTTCTTGGTCCTGTGATTTTAAATTCTATCTACCCATATAGATCTGTTTTGTTTGGCTTACAGTATTGAGAAGTGATAATAGGACTGTGTGTGCTGAGTAAGCACTCTGATAACCATTGTACTCTATCTCCAGACTTATGTCAAATTTTGAGACGTGGGCTTTCTAAGTTGTTGAGGCTGGTCATAAACTTATTCATCACTCCAGGCTAACCCTAAGCATGTAATTCACCTGCCTCAATCTCCTACATAAGGAACATTACAGCCTAGCTAACAGGTTCCACAGCTATTTGTATTTTTTAATTGTGAATTTCTCATTGATGCTCATCTGACTTTGACCCGTGAAACAGCCATAGAAGAAAAGACATCTACACTTGCCTTCCATCCCCCCACCAAGTGGAAGTTGATCAAAAGTCACCAATTTCCCCATGAGATTCATCTTGTCATGGTTAACACTTTGTTCAGTTTTCTCTTCCTCTTCTTCTTCTTCTATAACTCCTATTTCCAGAAACTTCCAGAATTGTATCTAATCTTTTTTTTCTCTCCCTTTCCTTAGAGAATATCATATATACTCAGCAGTTTAACTACACAACAACAACAACAAAATTCCTTTAGCCGATGGCCTGTGGTACGTGACACACCAGAGGGTCCAATTCAGTGAGTAGTCAGCATGACCACACCAATCAGACAAATGCTTTCGGGCAGATCCGCACCCACCATGACCACTCATTTACCAAGCCCATTCCCACCATAACTCATTGGGTCCCTTCATTCAGTCTTATTTCCAAAAGGCAAATCTCAAGGAGTCTACCTTACCTCACTGACCACTCAAGGTCCTCAGAAAGCCTTATCTTCTTTGTAAAGCCTTCCCTGCAGCTATCTCTTCCCTGCAGCTAACAAACATGAAAAAGATCTCCTTCATCCAAATTCTTCTACGTCAATACCGGTGGGCTTTTGTTAGCAGTGCACACATGCAAACATATCTGACTACACAGGACAGAAAGACTAAAATACAACACTGGAGCTCTTGACTTAAAAGAGGGGTCAAAGGTCCTTCACTTGTTTTCTAAAATGTTTTTCCTCTCTTAAGTATGCTCTATTTATTCCTGGAGCCTTGTTCCATGCCCTTGACTTTTCAAAGCTTTCCTGTCATTGAACACCTCCTTTGCATGGTTTGGCATATTACATCCTGTGCAATATCTTAACGTGTTCCCCTACTTTTCTTTTTTACTGTGATGAAGTGCACATATCATAAAATTTACCACTGACTTAGGTTATGTGCGATTCAGTGACATTCAGCACATTTACACAGCTGTACAACCACCATGGTCGTCAACTAGAATATTTCTCAGCATCCCAAACTGACCCACTGTATCATTTAAATAAAGAGTTTCCTAACCACCAACATTCCACATTGTCCTTCTATGTGTTTTTCTACCTAACTTATTCATATAAAAAATTTTATACTATTTATGGTAGAGGGGCTGGTATCCCCATGATATCCACATGATGTGTGTGCCATAAGTACCTTCCTTTTTAAGGTTGGATACTATTCCATTGTATGTAATAATCACATTTTGTTTGCCTTTTCATCTGAAGAAGATGGGGACTTGGGCTCCTTCTGCCATTGGTCATCATGAATAATGGTTGAAGTAAGTTAACTGGGGTATAGAAAAGAGAAGAGAAAGGCTTGGAAGGGAGAGAGAAAAACATAAGTTCATCAAAGATAGATCAGACTTTAGTGCATGATAATCTATTATTCTTGTCTCGATTTCATTTGAGTGGACCCAAAGGGTCTTTATATAAATATTTGCTTCCCAGATGATGTTACTGGGTTTTTGTAAAATCTCTGGGAGGTAGAACATTGCAGGAAGACATTAGGTAATTGACAAAATGCCCATAAAGGAAAAGCTTTCTTTATCTCTCTGCTCCTAGCCTGAACTATGAAAAAGTGCTGTACCACATGCCCCTGCCATAATACACCTCCATCAGTAACACTCACCCCAGCTGAACTAATGTAATCATCACCACTTTGAGCTTCCAAAACTGTACTAAATAAATTTCTTATCTTTATAGTTTGTTGCTTCTGGTATTCTGTTGTAGTCCAGGATGTTGAACAACACACATATAAAACATGTGCATAAATAAATGTGCTCACAAAATCAACAGAACATCTCTAGCTCAGGCACAGCTTTAGTGGTTGGGTGCATTTAGATAATAATAGAAACAAAGGAATGGATAAGATTGACTAGAGGAAGCAGGCAGAATGAAAGGCAAGGGGCCTTTGTTCAAGCTCTAAAGAACTCAATTTTTGTGGTGAGAGAGAGGAAAATAAGCCAAAAAGGGAAGCCAGAGCAGCATACAAAAAAATAGAAATAAGTTCAGCAGGGTGTGTAGTTGATTATTTTTGTAAAACACCTGGAAGAGAAAAAAGAGTAAACATACACATTAATATGTGTATTTATGTAGATACTGATTCATGTTTACATACATATATGGCTGTCTTGTATTTATGCATGAGTGAGTGTTTAGACGTTAGGCCTCAGACTGAGAACAGAGATAACTGAAACTCATTCAGTGATTAGTAACATTGGTTTTTTTTCAAACATGATACGGCAAATGAAGAACACTAACTTAAAATAAGTGAAAAATAGATGGTAAACATTGAAAACACATCTGCCCAAAGAAGTACATGAATATAAATACTTACTGAAGAAGGGGTTTATAAGTTAAATAATGTTACACTGGTGACAAACTGTTAGATGTTTGCAATATATCTGATAAAACCTTCAAAGCAGTTTTAAAAGAGATAAATAAAAGTATACTTACACACACACACACACACACACACACACACACACAGGCCTACCTGGAAGGGACAAACAACACATTGCATCAACTGCATGAATACCCCAAGATGGAACTGTTAAAATCCAGCTCTTGGCAAGGTAACATCTATAAAATTAAGTATTGAAGAATAAACACAGACGTGAGATGAGATTTTGAGACACACTTTCTGACTAGAAATTGCTAAAAACCAGAATGCTGACTGGAACCAAGAGAGCATAGAATACACTCCTCTCAGCCCTCGCACACTATTCTCATCTATGGAACTAGGTGCGAGCACGCCCCAGCCTGGAGCAGGTAGGCGGAGACAATCTCTCCTGGGTCTCTGCTCTCATAATAGTGTGCAATTGTTTCTGCTGAGATATTGCTCTGAGAAGAATGTGCATCTTTCCTTTTGTAATACATTAGAATAGAAAGCCCAGGTACCTGTCTCAAGCTCACTGCCTTTTCACCTCCAGAAAGCTGGAGGGAGGCCTTTTTCCTCTTACACTGCTAAATATTTGCTTCTTATTCTTTCTCCCACTTATTGTTTGCTCTCCCATTTAAATTCTTTCTTAACTTATTTTTCTACTAAGAAAACTCACTGCTACTTGATCCTTTCTCACTAAAGCATATTCTTTTGAGAACTCAGACATAATGAATAAATAGTTATATATTATATATGAAAAATGATTAAAAGAAACTAGACTAGGCCAGAATTTTATCACTTTGGGCCAAAGGCCACAAAAAGACTTGGAGATAGAAGACAACCTTCTTGGATTTCTTTAAAAGAAGTAATAGAGATCAAATGAGTGTAAGTTAGAATGGCATCCTAAGTGTAAATATAAAACTACATGGCATTTCAGTTACTAAAAATGCATCTTAGGACCTATATGTCATTGGATATATAGTTAGACATTGTCTGAATTAGGGTTTTACTGCTGTGAACAGACACCCTGACCAAGGCAACTCTTATCAGGACAACATTTAATTAGGGCTGGCTTACAGATTCCGAGGTTCAGACCATTATCATCAAGGCAGGAGCAGTGTTCAAACAGGCCTGGTACAGGAGGAGCTGAGGGTTTTGCATCTTCATCTGAAGACTGATGGGAGAAGACTGGCTCCCACATGGTTAGAAGGAGGCTTTCATTGCCCACCTCCACAGTGACACACTTCCTCCAACAGGGCTACACCTAATTCAACAAGCTCCTAACACTACCACTCCCTGGGCCAAGCAAATTCAAACCACCACAGATATAAAGGTCCTAAGAGTATCTGATATAGCATTAGCCCTAATTATAAGACAATCAAATATTATGCAATTGTGTTCCAACAATGCAAATGTGTATTATCCAAATGATATTCTAAAATACATATCAATCTACTTATCCTAAGAAATGCTGGGAGTTATTTCTAGGTGGAAGAGAGAAGCAAATAAGTATGTATGGAATGCCATACATACAGCATACAGCCTGTATAACTTCATAGCTTTTCATTTAATCTTCTCAGTGACCCATAAGGCAGATTTATCAGTTTCATTTTCCAAGTAAGACAACCAACACTCAGAGAGACTGCATACGTTCCCCCAGTCACACATTAATAAATAGTAGAGCCAGACTCAGGATACAGGATCCTCCAAACTCACAGACCAGGACCTTTCATGTTCTGTTTTGAAGAATAAAAGAAAAAAAAAAGTGGTAAAGGTCTGATTCCCGGATACCTCTAATATGAGATCAGCAGACCAAGAAATAAGGTAGTGTCTTGCCTTTAATTATGAAACAGACATGATTTAAAGAAAAGATTACTCTGAAAGCCTGGCTGAGTTTGAGAGAGGTGAGATCGATTGAGCAAAGTGAAATTCTGTGAAGCCCTCCTATAACTCTTGAAAACACTAGTTTCTATAAAAGCTAGCTCTTTGGGGACATGGATAGGGTGTTTTATTCAAAAGTTCTCCAGCAAGAAGACTTGGTGGGAGAGAAATGTATTAAGCTTCTCTTTTTGCCTGGAACTTGATGTCATTATCTAATGGAATTCTCCCGTCACCCCTGGAGTTATGATAGTGAAATAGAAAAACTGAGTCTTGGGAAGTGAGAATTTTGCTTGACAGTAATGGAGCCAAGGTTTAAATCTAGATTTGTCTTGGAATCTAGGCACATGCTTTAGTTACCTTTGTGTAACTGTAGCACAAATGACTTGAAAAGAACAACTATTTATTTTGGCTCAGAGTTTTAGAGGAATCCATCCACCAGGGTAGAAAGAAAAAAAAAGATCTGGGAAGAGATCAGGGCATGATATGGCCACAAAGAACATGCCTCTAAAAGTCTACTTCCTCCAACTAGGTCTCATCCTCTACACTTATTGTATTCCAATAAAGCTATCATGTTATGAATACATAAAAGGAAGGTTAGAGTTCTCATAACCTAGTTATCTCTGGGGACACCCTCACATCATATCATATGCAAAGCTGTGTTTCATTAATCTCCAATTAATTCCCTTTGATTTTCCCTTTGAGAATCCAGGCTGACCTTGAACTCAGAATATAGCTCTGGATGGTCTTGAGCCTCTGGTCTTTCTGTCAACCTCCTAAATTCTGTGATTACAGACAAGAGCAACCTTATCTAGTTGATGCAGTGTTGGGGATCAAAGCCTAGACTTTGCATGTGGGAGATGTGTATTCCACATCCTCGGGCCTCTAAGGCATTTCTTGGTGTAGTCAAGTTGATAGTCAAGATTAAGCATCATGGTATACCTACCACATGTGTATAATCTCAAGCCCTCATCTCAATTTTGAAACACTTGGAGAACTGCTAGACACGGAAAGAATTCAATAACATCTGCTTTGTGTAAGGTATAAATCTGATTTGTCCTGTGACCATAGAGGATGCAGATATCCTTAAGGGATAATGATCATACCTATCAGGCAGCCCCTACAGGGGCTCAGCAGTTCTCAGTAGGAACAGAGCTGGCCATTTGGAGGGATTGAAAGCAATGATATTGTGGAATCCTTTGTAAGGTTCCAATACTCTAGCTGGCTTTTGACACACTCCTTCCTCATCCTCCCACCCACAATTCCCTTCCATCCCTGCCCCAAATTATCAGACAGCCTCCTTCTCTGGATTGCATGAAACCAGCCCCCATGTCTGTAATTCATCTTTGGGGAATGCTATGCTATTTTGGTGGAAACCAGCTTCAAAGAAAATTGCTCTGGTAGCCATTGGTTCACTTAGGTGTCTGTGTACTCTGCATTAGTTGCTTTATTTCAGCAGAAAACAAAAAAGTACTTGTTACCATGTTTTTGCAGCTGACAGTGGCTTTTGTGGAAATAATCCACCTCATCAAAGTATGAAGGGCTATATCGATGGCACACATACCAGCTGTTTTGAGAACTGCTCTCTCCAACCTACCATGTCTCCTCCAAGCACCTGGCTGAGACCAGGGTATTAATCAAGGAGGAGGTGTCCGTGAGGTCACTGCATTCTAGTCTGTGTTGAGTAGGCCAGGTGCTACCTAGGATAGCAGCTAGGATAGCACAAAGCAGATAGGGACATGTTCAAAGGCAGATGTAGCTAATGAGGTCTGATGGGGGGTCTGAAGTCTGAAACAATTTCAAATGAAGTTTCCAATCAATATTGCCACGATGAGGGGATTTCACTGCCTCCAAAACAGGCATCTTTTCTTCTTCTTTTTTTCACATCCTTAAAGCCCCAGTTTTAAGAGTTTAGTTTTCGAAGGGAGGTAGCAGGGAGAAGCACACAGTGCAGACATCCCCCAATTCTAATAAGATGGCCATGCTACCTTTTATCTATATGGTTCACGCAGCTTAGACAGTCCCAGGGCAACCAACAATCCTTTTCTTTTTCCCAACTTTGAGTCAGTCTGTTACCATGCCCAGTGCTCTTCTCATTATTTCTTCTCCACATCATCACCTGCTCCTCCCTCTGCAATGACCTTTCTCCCCCATGACTGGTTGTGAAGATTCCCTTTATTTTGTCTTCAAGAACATCTTTGTAGCACTAACTTTAACTAGCCGACCAATTCTTTTTTAACCCTGAACAAAGTACTCCATGAAAAGACATGCTAACATGTGCTGAGTGGAGCTGCATGAGGCCAGCAGTCCTGCTGACTCTCCAGCCCTCTATGCAGGAGCTCAGCATCTTGCCTGAAAACTGCCTCAGTATCTTGAAGAGTTCAGGCTTGGAACAGCATGAAGGTAGTCAACTTGCCACGGGAGACAGCAACTCCTAACCACTGTGCTTGCCCCAATCCAGAACACAGACATCTCAAGTGGTTGTCCGTTTCCACATTGTTCGCCAGAAACAAAAATAACACATCTATTAAAAAAAATCCAAGGATACGTGGTTAATATCTTCCAGCAACTTGAAATGAACAGCAACTGGATGTCAGGTATTGCTATCCACATCTGGGAGGTGTTTGTTTCACATGAACATCATAAGAGACAAGAGATGTGGAGAAAGTGCCAGTCAGTGCTGTCATCTCATTGGCCTCACCCTTACTCTTTTCCTTTACATCCTTTGCAGCCTTCCTTTGGATACACCAGGGCTGAAACCACCTTTGTCTTGGTCTTCATTATTTTCAGTCTCCTCTTTCCAGGATATCTATGTGTTTAAACCCTCTGTTCTCACTACAAGATGCTCATGCACCGGCTCTGTTGATTCTAGAACTTGATAGAGCTTATATATAGCTTAGCAGTCCTTGGACCTCTCCATCTTTAAGTTTGTGCCACAAGAGTCATCAATAGTAAAGCACATGCCCTGGACAGACAGGTTCTATAGATAAGCCCTACCTAATCCCAATAAACAATCAGTGGGAAAAGAGCCTTCCACTAAAATAGTTCAACTGCTCACTAAAAGAATGTAAGACTATAAATACAGATCAGGTAAGACCCACAGGAAGATGTACAAAATATCTAAGTGGGGGCAATTATGGTTTACAAAGAAAATAGTAATAACAGCAGTGAATTGTTATTACTAGTAATAACATTAACCTAAGGAGATGTGAATAGGCTTAAGAGATATCTACATGGTGTATTTTAATAAAGTATTCTTGACTTCCAGATATGAACCTCATTAACTAGAGAAAGGAAAACTGGTTAGATAAATGATTGTCACACAGGGGAAACAATTTTAAAGATCAACGTGAAGAAACAATGGCTGGGAGGAGTTAAAGCACCTCTGTGCATCAGAGCCATATAGATTCAAGGCACATATGACAGCACACAAAGTATGTGTTGACATATACATACTCTGGAGTCAGGCTGCCTGGGTTGTCTTTGCTCTGCAACTAATTACCAGTTGGCTGGGTGTGAGTAAATTATTTAACTTTTTGAGCTGGTGGTTTCTTATGTATCAAATAAGGAAAATAGTAACACCTATCATAGGGCTAATGAATTTATTGAAAAGGAGTAATGAAAACAAAGAACCTATTTACCATAGTCTCTAATGCATAATAACTTCTTAATAGATAGATGTTTTTAAATGCTTTATTTTTACTATCAAAGCCTAATGGGCAATTATTCTTACATGACCTGAATTGATCTTGGTGAGTATGTGTATCTCTCTCTGTGTGTTTTAGTTAAATGTTTATTTTTTTCCCTTTCCCCACTCCCCCACACACCCAGGAACCCCATATCCCATCCCTCCTCCTCCTGCTTCTATGAAGATGTGTCCCACCCACTTACTCCAACCTCCCCACACTTGAATTCCTCCACACTGGGGCATCCAGCCTTCAAGGGACCAAGGATCTCTTCTCCCACCTATGCCCAACAAGGCCATTCTCCCCTACATATACAGCTGGAGCCATGGGTCTCTCCCTATGTGCTCCCAGGTTGGTGGTTTAGACCCTGAAAGCTTTGGTGGGTTGGTATTGTTGCTCTTCCCATGGGGCCACAAACCCCTTCAGTTCCTTCAGTCTTCTCTCTAACTCTTCCATTGGGAACCCCATGATCAGTTCAATGGTTAGCTGTGAGCATCCACCTCTGAATATGTCAAGTGCTAGTGCACTCAATAACATGTATCTTTTACCTAGTTTCCTTTCCTTTCTCTGTCTTTTAACACTATAGTCCAGTATAACAACTGAGATGAGACACCACTAAATACATCCATTTTATTTCTCCCTCCCCCATCTGTGTGTGTGTGTGTGTGTGTATATAAGAAAGAGAGAAAGCAAGAGAGAGAGATTTATATAAGTATGACCCTGATCAACATACACAACACTTTCATTACCACAAGGATATAATGTTTTAAAATGAATTTTAAGGTCAAGATTTGAGGGCCAGCCGGGCTGTGGTGGCGCACGCCTTTAATCCCAGCACTTGGGAGGCAGAGGCAGGCGGATTTCTGAGTTCGAGGCCAGCCTGGTCTACAGAGTGAGTTCCAGGACAGCCAGGGCTATACAGAGAAACCCTGTCTCAAAAAAAAAAAAAAAAAAAATTGAGGGCCAACAGTCTAAATACCAGCTTTATCTTTCTTTTAATACTTGATGTCTTTTGCTATTGATACACAGGAACTTTCTAGACCTATCTTTCCTTCTTCTTCCCATGAGTATATTTCACAAGCACAATAAAGCATCAGAAGAAGCAAAGCCAGCCAGAGTGGGAGAAGCAAAGGGTTAGGAATCGGGCAGAGGCAGTGAGAGTAGGAAGAAAGGAAGGAAGAGAAAATAAAGGAAAGCGAGGAGAATGGGGGAGGGGCAATCCCTCCCTGCCTAACTGATGGGGGACACAGAATCACCCTCAGCCCCAGGGAAGCACTTGGCAGAGAAATGGTTCTAAATTGTCTCTACCTCATCTAACATTTCCACAGGCAATTCTGCGATTTGGCTGCAAGTACAAACTCCCCCAAGAGCTAGAAAACTGGGACCTCAAACCCTGTTCACTAGAAAAGACCCAGAGGAGAGAATGCATGAGCAATTCTACTCTTGCAATATTTAAATCCAGGTTGTGTTTAAATAAGTATCATGATAATGAAGATAATATGAATTAATTATATACACTTGGGCAAATTTGTAAGTGTACAGGGAAGAAATAACAATATTTTACAATGCCACCCCCACCGGTAACTACTTTTAGAGTTCCCAGGCACAATAACCCATCTCTTCTTCTATGCAGTCATTTCCATGTGGTTTTTAATCTACAAAACTTGCACCCTACTACACAAAGTGTAGCTTTGATTTCCCTTTATTATTTTACTACACTTCCTTCCCCTCATATTTTAGTACAGTAAACTGGGTGTATGATGACTTTTTACAAAAACCTTCTGGAGAACTAGATAGAGTTCCAGTCACCTGCTAATGAACTTCAAAATCTAGGATTTCAAACATTTTAATAAAACATGAATTTTAGAACAATGGCATTCCCCTCTTTCTGATAGGACTTCACTTTGCTTGGGGCTGCACTAGGAACCCCAGGATAAGTTGTAAGATAAGTGCAGATATACCATTAACTTGCTAATTCTGAGACCCCATAACATCACAGTCTAGGCAAAACGAGGCTGCAAGGATGGTCATTGTTAGCAAGATTAAATATCATCTTGATTGTTCTATTTAAAAGGTGCTAGGATTTTATGCAGATAAAAGCAAGAGTTTCAGGGAGAACCTCTTTTCTCAGAATCAAATATTTTTCTCTCTATTACAGAAAAACTGAATGTGTCATTTATGTAACTGCTCCCTACTCTCTTAAAAACACACCTCTCTTCCACAAAATATCTAATGTTGTACATTTTTTATTAACCGCGATCTTCGATCTTCGTTGAGTTAACTTTCTCAAGTTTCTCTTTAAAAAAAAATTCTACAATGTGTTCTTTTCTCCATCCACCACTTGCAACTTCTTATGTTTTCTGCCTCTCCCATCTGACTGAGGTCCTAACTTTAACCCTGATTTTCCTATTGTCTTAATTACAGTTACCATTGCTATGATGAAAGACCATGACCAAAAGAAAATTTGGGAGGAAATGGTTTATTTGACTTAAGCTTCCACATTGTCATCTATCATTGAAGGAAGCCAGTACAGGAACTCAGACATGGCAGGAACCTGGAGGCAAGAGCCGATGCAGAGATCACAAAGGGGTGCTACTTACTGGCTTACTCCACTTGCTTTCTTATAAAACTCAGGACCAAGATCCCAGGGATGGCCCCTACCATAATGGGCTGTGCCCTCTTCCATTAGTCACTAATTTGAAAGTGCCTTATACCCAGATCTTATAGAGACATTTTTCTCCTTTCCAATAACTCCAGCTTGGGTCAAGTTGACATCAAATTAGCCAGCACACATATCATTTCTCAAGGTTCTGTATTTTTTTTCCCATTAAATGTATGCCTCATCCAGATTTTATCTTCTGGGCCCTGTGATCTTGCCCTTTAATCCTCAAGGGCACTCAGTCCACCCCACTCTCCTCATCTCAGCAATTCCCTCTCTCCTAATAACTCCCACATCTTGAACTGATGCTTTCTGTCTCAATGAGGCCCATGAACAAGATCGTCTCAAATTCTCCTTTAAGTAAGTATCTTAGCTAGGGTTTTCATTGCTGTGGAGTGACACCATGACCAAAGCAACTATAAAGAACATTTAATTGGGGCTGACTAACAGGTTCAGAGTTTCAGTCCTTTATCATCATGGCAGGAAGTACAGCAAAATCTAGGCAGGCATGGCATATACCTTCATACAAAGGAACTCAGGAGCAGACTGTCCTCAGACAGCTAGGAGGAGGGTCTGGAAGTCTACCACCACAGTGACACACTTTATTCATCAAGGCTGCACCTCCTACTAATGCCACTTCCTAGGCCAAGCATAGTCAAACCACCACAGTAAGTATCCAAATGAATTTCTCATATTAGACTTTCTCAAAGCTCTTTCCCACCCTCTTTCTCTCAGTATCTACTCTATTGCCCTCTTTATGGGGCAACTCCTCTGTGGCACTCTCTCTTGGGTAAGTAGCAGGCAGTGACTTGTTCACTTTCATGAGCAAAAGTGGAAACTGGACACTCATCCCCATACACATGCAGGGACTGAGGCATCTAGCATACATCTTTGTCCCCTCTCCTGTCTACATATTCTTCTGTCCTGTTTTCAGTCGCCCCCTACCTTCATCTTCAGGCAATCTCTTGAGCTACTCTGATAGCTTGCTACCTTAGTAACTTTCCTGATTCCTTATTCTTACATCATCACCAAAAACCAGTTCCACAGCCCCAATGAAACCCCATTCGCAGCTGTCTATTAAAATCTAATGAATGCTAGTCATTGGCATGAGGTCTTGAGATACAGGAGGGAAGGGGGTAACACAGGCTCTCAGCTAATGGAAACTATACTCTAGTGGTAACATACACACAGTAAATAATAACTATACTCACATCAACTCTTTCTTCAAACATCTTTGAACATCTCCCACCTCCACATAAAGTCCAAATTGCTTAGCATGGTATTAAGATTCTCTCAAAATAAATGCCTGCTGTAGCCCTTCTGGACTGTCACCACTCCCAGGCTGCTCTGTAATACCCCACCTCCCAATGTTTATCCCGGAAATTTCTTTAGTCTATTCCATTCCTCCCTCTATACTCACTGAAATGCTGCTCATCAATTTTTGAAATTCTACATAAATATTACTTCTGTACAGTTTTTCTTACCCGAAAAACCTGGACACGCATCAAAAAGAATGTCTTCCTCTCTGATCTTACAACATGCTTATTTAACTTGACAATCATCCTGTTTTGTATTACACTTATTTGCGTATCTCTGCCCTTTCTTATATATACAATAATTCCTAAGATTTTTGACAATAGAACTTGTTATTTATGTTTATACCTACCATAGTTCAACCTAGCCATATGATGAATGGATGGATGGATGGATGGATGGATGGATGGATGGATGGATGAATATCTTTACCACTATTTTATTAGTAGTGAGATTGGTTGTGATGTTGACAGTCTGAGTATTTAGTGGGTCTAAGTGATAAAAATAATCTTTGTAAAAGTGCTCAATCGGTTTCAACGATTTTCTTCTTTAACAATGATTGATGTCATTTTTCAATTATCACCAATTAATATGCATGGAGAGAGAGAGTTTATGGATGACTGGCATTGATCCTAGGGGGCTCTGTGGAACATTTTGAAGGTGGGCCTTGCTCTCCAGTGCTCTGAATGAAGTAATTTATCTTTATATTTTTGGTGTCAGGATGCAAACCGCTGCATCCTTAGGAGCGCGATGGAAGCAGAGTGTTCAGAGAAGGCGTGTCCTGCTTTTAAAAAGTCATTTCATGAAAAGGCAGATGAATGGTGTGAAATTTTTCGGGAGGGAGTATTCCAGTCCCCAAAGAGAAATCTTATAAAAATTAATTAATTACAAGCTATCTTTAAAAATCAGTCCTGACCACTTTCTGGTACCCATAGCAACACGTTAAGATTACATTTCAACACCGTGTTAGAAAATGTATTTGGTCCCAAAGCATGTGTAGTCAAAGCCCACTAAGGTTTAGCAAGAGATATCAGTCCACAAACCTGAAATCAACTAAACATAACACAACTGAAGCAGAGCCTTCAAGAGCTGGGGGTGGGGGTGGGGAAGGCTGCAGGAAGAGGCAACTGAGCTGGATATCGAAAACCACAAACATATCGGGAACAAAATGCATATTTGGCTATTTCTTTGGCTTGGTAGATGTTCTCTCCACAAGAATTTCTCTCTCCTTGTAGTCTCCACCTGGAGAACTCACACCCACTCCCTTTGCTGGTACTTGAATGCCATCTTTCCTGGGAAGGTTTCCTAACATCCTAAGAAAGTCAGCTACACCCTCTCCTATGTTCATGAAAGACTATATAAATCCACTATGGTGAAATCTAAGGGTTCCTTGCTCCTTTTTCTGTGGTTATATCATCAAAACTCACTGCAGACATGCCTTCCTGAATGCCAAGGAGTCTGTCATATGCACTCCTGATTCCCTCGAAACTGCACATTGCTGATGCCTGGTAGAGATTTAATAAGTGCGCAGAATCCATGTTTAATGTCAAGGGAGCAAAACAGCCTTTGTTAGTGAATTCACAAATTAGTCCTTAATTCTATGTGTATCTTTTTAATGCTAATAATCCAGGAAACTGAACTTCTCCTGTAACATTTTCTGGTTCAGCAACACTAACTCCAGAGTGGGCTGTCACAGCCTTGTAGGCTGCAAGTAGGTTGCCATAGCAACAAGGTTCTGGATGGAGGCTCTGGCTAAAGAGCCCTTCTCAACTCAAAAGAAGCTGTAGAAATTCTAAGGATATTTTGGTTCCTCCTCCTTTCGTTCCTTCTTTCCTCCCAAACCACTCATCCTTTCCAGCAACTTGAAAGTTGAAATGAACTAAGTCACAGAAGCCAGTTCTCTTGGAACTCCATATCACCCCTGGCATGGATGTGCCCACACGGAGAAGCATAGATTTGTTTCTGGACCGTGTTGAATGCCTCTGTGTTTTCTTCCTTTTCCTTTTTCTTCTTGCCTTTTTCTGTTGTTTTGTTTTTTCCGATGTCATTACTCTTTCTTCTCCTTGCTTCCTCCTCAGCATTGCATAAAACTGTTCCAAGTATGTCTGCTGACAGACATACTCCTTAGTTTTCTTGGTGCTGCCATGAAATGCCCCCACAAAAGCACCTGAAAGTAGGAAGGTTTATTTTGGCTTAAAGTAGTTTTGTCCATCCTGGCAGGGATACCATGGTGGTAGGGGTATGAGGCAGCTACCCCGTGTCTACATTCAGCAACCGAGAAGAGATGAACACGGGCACTCACTTGACTTTCTCTTTGTCATCCAGGCCAGGACTGCAGTCCATGGAATGGTCCCACAAACATGAGTGGTGAGTCTTCCCACCATACTTAACTCAGTGCGGAACTTCCCTAACAGGTATGCCTAGAGCTTTGTCTCCTAACTGATTCTTATTCCTTTAAAGTCGACAGTCCATATTGGCCATCACAGCATCCTCCCTTTCCTTGATTGCTGTATGTAGACAAAGGCATCCACTTAGTCTTACAAAATCAGGGCATGAAACAAGACAGGTTGGAGAAGAAGATTGCAAATTCCTTTTATATTTCCACATGAAAGACAGCTGTCCTGTTAGATACTGTCTCAGAGGATCTGTTTCAGGCAGCAATCCCTTCCTCATTCTCAGCAGCGATGTTTTGCTGGTGGTTATTTGCTCCACTCTGCACAAAAAGCAGCAGCATCACAGGACAGGGTTGGGGAGAACAGAGTGACTATAGAACTCGAATTTATGATCTCATACTAGATAGGCCCTAAAAGATATGCTTGTTAAGTGGCTGATGTGTCATTCAAACACAAATTGTTCCCAATCTACAGAAGTCCAACTTGTGATTTTTTTTTTCACTTTGTAATAGTGTGAAGACAATATGTATTCAATGGGAATGATACTTCAGATTTTGAATTCTCATCTTTCCCTAGGCTGGTGATAGATGGTACAGTACTCTCTTGTGATGCTGTTCCAGCAGTGAGCCACAGCTGTCACTCAGCCCTTAGATTATGAGGGAAAACAGTAGATTCTCCCTCCACATATGGAAAGGGACTGTGTATTGTACCGATAGTCTATGCTGAGCTGATAAATGCATCTTCAAATTATGATACTTCCAACTTCAGATGGATTCACCAGTACCTAAGTCTATCATAATTCAAGGAGCACCTATATTAAAATGCCAAGCTGCAATAATACTCCTCTGGAAGCATTTCCCCACATTCCTGGCAAGCTTTCACATAAAAACACTATAAAAATTTTAAAGTGAGGAGCTTGATGGAGAAGCCCCACTGGTTTTGGGGACCCCTGCCTACCATATCACCATTAATGGTTTTCTCCTGACCTCAGGCATCCCAAGAGGGTTCTCTTGATCTCGATTCACACAAAGCTAAAATTCCAGGGCAAAACCTGACAGAAACTCACTTCCACAATCACACTGAAAAGCCCTTCCTGAGGCTAGTTCCCCAGAGTTATTTAATTCTCCCAGCTTCTGCGTTTCTTTTTCCTTCTCTTAAATAAGCTTATTCTTTTGATGCAATATTCATGACTCCCAGACACAAGGAGAGCCGTCCATTGCAGAAAGACGGCACTTTCTTCTGTAATGAGTTTGCACCCTTCCTATCTCACTCAAGCAGCCTGTCTCAGTCTTTCTGACTAAGCTGATGTTTACCTCAGCTTTCCTACTAGCTGCTGGAATCTACAGAAAAAAACCAAGGGACACATTCAGTCAAGTGAAAGGGGGTGCCCACCGAATGACAACACTCAGGCTACATCTTGTGGAGACATTCTCCAGCACATGGTCCTTCCTTCTGGTAGGATTCTTCAGCAAGGCTTCTCCTCCCCCTTCAGAACTGAGCTCAGCTCCTCCAACTTTACAGTCCCCTCCCTCCGCACCCCTGATTGTCTCTGAGCCTGTGACTTAGTCTGTGTGCTGATGAGGCTTGGAAACAGACCCTTCTCCACAGTGTGGAGTATTTTCAGCTCATGCAAATCAGGATATGAATTAAATGCTCCACCAGTCGGGTCTGGTTTTGTTTAATCTGCTGCTGCGTCGACCGCTGTTTTCTTGTTATACACATCATGGGAAGCACATGTGCACTCTATGATGACAATGAAAGATTTCACATTTTTTAAACCTCAGAGGTAGTATCACCAACACCAGCATCCTATAAGGGCTGACAGGGCATGCTGGCTGTTTCATGGGAAGGATGCAGCAACATGAAGGAATAAGAAAGCCTTGCTCCTTTTATCAGCTTCGTGACATGACCTTGAACAAGTGACACAAAGATTCCATTTTCTCAGACGGGAAATGGATGGATGGGCCCAGAGCAACTTTAAGGTGAGTGCACGTGCACATGCGTGCACACACACACACACACACACACACGCAGAGAGAGAGAGAGAGAGAGAGACAGAGACAGAGAGCGACAGAGAGAGCAAACAAACAACAACAAAAACCTCATTTCATGGGAAAGACGTGGCCCTTAAAACTAGACAGTCTTAGGATTGAAACAGCAAACTAACAAAAATGTTTGGTGGTCCACGTTTTGTCATCCTAGCCCTCAGAAGTATGATGCAAGAAGATTGTAAGCTCAAGGCTAGTCTTAGCTACATAGTGAGATTCTATTAAAAAATAAATAAATCAAAACAAATCTTAGAACAAAAGCTGTCTGTTGATGATTCTCTGTGGGTGAGGAAGCTACAATCCTAGAACCTGAGGTTTCTCAGTTTAAATGAAAGGCAGAGATAATACCTATGTGTCCCCTTTGTATCTTAGGAGGTGTGGTGTAAACATTAGGGATAAAGCACCCTAATGCACTAAGGGGGTGATCCCTGAAAGTCACATTCTAACATCTCTCTCTTGTCTCCCTCTAAGCTTCCCTGGACTCCCACACTGAGTGAAGAACTTGCTCCCACACTGAGTGAAGGACTTGCTCCCACACTGAGTAAAAGACTTATTCCCACACTGAGTGAAGGACTTGCTCCCAAACTGAGTGAAGGACAGACCTCCATGATGCCTATTCGTCATGCTCATCTCCAGCATCTTAGATTTATTTGTTGTGCTGCAGCAGAGCAGATTAGCCAGGGACAGAGGTTCCCAAGACCAAGAGCCTGAGCTGGAGGAGCTGACGACAACTGAGCTGGCAGCACTACGCCATCGAGGGGTTGACGTAGGTAAGGTGAAAGAAAAGACAAAGAAAAGAGATGCCCTCCTGACCTGCTTAGTGTAAACCTGGCAGCTTCATCTCTTGGCTCAGGCAGAATGCATAAACTCTGACAGGAGAGAGTGCTGTGGCTACCTGGAGCACTTTGGGGTTGTGGGGTTAAAAGAGATCAATGAGAATCCTACTGTTAGTTGCCAAATCCCATTCTCCTCTTGCCAAAGTGGCTTAAAAATGAGATGCAACAAGATAAGAATGAGGATAGATCTTATGCTACTGAGGGACTGAGGAAAACGCAGTAAGTCAACATGGATGGCCAGAGATGGGTGCAGACAAAAGATGTGGATCACAAGTGACACAAGCCACATCCTTCCTGTTCATCAAGAGGCTGAATGTGATGATGGCACCTGCAACAAAGCCCAGAGAGTGGAGCTGCCTTTACTTCTTGTCAACCTGATGAGTATACTATCTGGGGACACTGGGGCTCAGCAGTGACAACTTAAACAATGTATTTGATTGCTGCTGGAATGTGGCAGCTGGACAGAGTCTGAACTCCCAAGGCTGAAGGTGCTCAGTGCAAGACATCGTGAAGGAGTAAAGTCACCACCTCTCCCATTCTCTTTTTTTCTTCCACCCAGCCTCACTCCCCAGCAACAAAATCAGCTCAGAGCCTTGAAATAATGCCCATTCTGGAGGCCCAACTCCTGTCACTGCTGGAGTTTTTACATCGGGCCACTCTATTCTTACCTCACAGTGGACAGCACTCTGTCCAGACATTACCTAACTCATCAGACTACTGCCTTCCCGAAAGGGAATTGACGGGAACCATCCACCCTATTTCAAAGAACTGGAGGCAGAAATGTTCAGGATCTAAAAGGTCTCCTCAACTGCTTGCAATAAATTATGAAAAAGACGGAGAGGAAAGAGCCCTTGAGATAGTGAGCAAGGACCAAACACTAGTTTGCTGCCCCTTCTGAAACCCTCAAACTTTTTCTCTCTAGGGATTATTCTGACTGAAGTACCAATCCCCAGCTCCAAGGCCAAAGCATCTCTCAACTCTCCACGGAATGCCCGGCACATCTGCTTCTGCCTCCCTCACTGTAGCCATAGGCAGCTGAGCTTAACCAAGGTGTCATGTGCTGGAAGGAAAATTCCTTTGTGAGGGCTCAGGGAAGGAGCCAAGGAAACCAGTGCATGCTGCCTAAAATTCATTCATTGGTCCCATGGAATGCTGGCCCCCTACCCCCATGTATGGCACACTGTCCTTCCATCTATCAGCAGAAAATGTGGATGAAACTAGCACACAAAACATTTGAAGGTGTTTATAAACAATGTATAGGGAGGGCTGAGAAGATACCCTAGTCGATATGGTGCTTGCCGGGAAAGCTGGAGACTAGAGTTAGATCCCAGTAATCATATAAAATGCCAAGGTCAATGGCATACTCTTGCAATCTCAGTGCTAGGGAGGTAAAGACAAGAGTAACCCTGGATACAATGACCAACCAGTCTAACCTAATTTGTGAGCTCCAGACCAATAAGAAACCCTACCTCAAAGGAAGTGAACGGTGTTTCATATCTGGCCTCCATATGCACACATACATACATACATACATATATACACACTCCATATGCACATACATATATACACACTCCATATGCACACATACATACATACATACATATATACACATACATGCTGTCACATATGCATGCACACATGGAAAAGGAAAAATAATCTCACCAGATAATACTAATTAACATGAACATTATGATGATCCTGGTTTTAATTTTTTATTATATTTATTTATTTAACTTGTGGGTATGTACCTGTTCTGTGCATGTCCAGGCCAGAGGCATGTGTACATGTATAGGGGTGTCTGCATACCATAGCTTACATATAGAGGTTAGAGGATAGATTACAGCAGTCAGTTCTCTTCTTCTAACCATGGGGTTCCTAGGGATTGAACTCAGGTCATAAATGCATGTCAGGTCAGGCATAGCAGCAAGTATCTTTAACCACTGAGCCATCTTACTGGACCCTGTGACTCTGTTTAAATTGTCTACTTGACGCAATCTGTAATCACCTGGGAAGGGATATTTGATGAGAGATTGTGTAGATTACAGGCTGGCCTCTGGGCATGTCTATGGGAGGGTCGTCTTGATTCTGTTAACTGAGATGGGAAGACATGTCAACAAGGGATGCTGAACTGTAGAAGAGTGGAAGAAGTGTTAGCATGCATGTCTTAATTCATTGCTTTCTGCTCTTGACTTGCTGCTTCGAGCTCTTGACTTTGATTTCTTGCAATGATGAGCTATAACCTCAAATTGTGAGCCAAATAAACCCTTTCTTACTTAAGTTGCTTTTATCAGGGCATTTTATATCAGTAACGGAAAACAAAACTAAAAAATATTTTCTATCACTGATGACAATTAAAGCCTAATAACTGCCTAGTATCTTTTATCATTTATTTTCTTGAAAAATAAAATGTGACCTTCATCAGAGCCTATGAAGGTGACAGGGTAGGTCTTTTTTTGTTTTTTGTTTTTTCTCTCTCTCTTTGTACAAAGGGGGCAGGCAACCAAGTCTCCACAGCACACAAGCTTAACTGAAGGACTCAAAGACGGATGATAGAACATGTTGGCTTCCGTAGCTTCCCGCTATAGCCGTAGTGATTCTCAGAGGCACACAGGTATCCTCTTTCTTTGGGTTAGGGTTTTTAGTTCTTAAGAGAAAACATTCTCTACAGGCTGCAGCTGAGACTTCAAGCTGCATCTTCCTCACCCTGGCTCTGTGAAGTGATTACATCTTGGCCACGGGCACAGCAAAGAATTGGCAGGTCCAATCCTTTGGGAGGTCTCAGGATCCAGTGAGCTAACCTCAGGCAGGAAGCAGAATTCAGTGGCTCACCAGCAAAGCAAGGAAAGGAAACCAGAATTAAACACCAGAATGCTAAGTCTATTTCCATCTTGCCTAAGAGGAGCCAGGTCTGTAGTGTAAAAGGTTTGATTTAAGGACATTTAATCCTGTTCTCTGACAGAGTGGTTTTCAAGGATGACTTTCAAGCATACATCTGAATGTCGATCGAATGACTTCGGGAGCTGCTGCCCCACTGAGGCCTTGTTTCTTCCTACCATGAAGATCAAGATTCTCCTTCTAAGAAACAGTAAGTACAAAATCAGCATCCTTTCTATGCTAGACGAAAACACTGAGCTTGAAGCTCAAAATACGGAATAGGATTCTAAGCCTATCAACGAAGCACTGATTAGTCTCTTTGGCCCAAACATCTTACATGTTAATATTTTCACTTCATGTCATCCTTACAAGAAGCATTGGGAAGATAATGAAACTGGGGTTGAAAGAAGTTTAGTACTGTGTATGGGACCAAATGACTCCCATAAATCTCCTTCAGAGACTTGCCTGTGTTCCCCTTCTGCACATAAACTCCTTCCTCAAATTTACCATCAGAGAAAAGAAGAAAGAGGCTTTGAAATCCTAGTAGAGCTTCAGTGAGGGTGGAACATGCCCCTGATATTACTTTGACTAAGGACAATATAACCTCAGGTTTTAGTTTAGGATGAACTTACCAATGACAAATATCTGTATCTGATATAAATTGCCTAAAGCATTTTGCTAACAACTACTATAGAAGCCACTGACTAGGAGAACAAAGGATAAAGATAAGGCTGGCAAATCGTCTTTTTAAAACCAGGTAGGAGATTAAGTTTTCTTTATTATCAATTAAGAGCTCTTTAGGATTCACCAGCATGTTTAGCTAGAGGAGGATGGGAGGGAGCTAAGTTAGCACCACTAAAAGGTGCAATAACTTTTATTACTCTCAGTGAAAATTAAGGGCTGCTTTCATTATCCAAAAGCAATGAGGAAGCATTTTCCCTTGGAATTACAGAGAACTGCCTGCTATCCTATGTCTGGTGACGCCAGCTCATGTGTTCTTGTCACATGTAAGCTTATCACTCAGGAAGTGTTCAGCAAGCATCAACTTACTGCTTGCCGGTACTGGATGCTGAGAGAGTGTGATCGGGCTGTGAGATCTCACTCCTGTTCGTAACAGGGTTTTAAATCGAGTTAGAATGGCATCATCTATGTACAAAGTAATTAGCAACCAATTCAAGAAAGCACACAGCTGAATATTTATGACAAAAACAATAAATGCCAAATGATTTAAAGCAGCAAAAGGCCACAAAGAATGAAGTGAGTAGGGGAGCTTTGATGGAGAAATGGGAATTGGCCTAAGTCTTTCAGAGGATGGATTGGATAAACAGACAGAGAAAAGAATCCAAGTACAGAGATTAATTTAGGCAAAGAAGTAGAGTTCAGAACGAGTGTGATGAAACTAATGTATTTTATATTTGTGTTTCAAATGACTAGGCAGAGATCAAGTGGATTGATTGCCCATTTAATTCCTCTCTGGTTTGCAGAGGAGAATTAAATGCTAACAGACTGAATATTGACAGAGGCAGAGTGGTCCTTAATGTGAGCATCATCCCTTCCTAGGATTGTGGGGTGCTTACCTACAAGTGGTGACAATAATTCTGACACATTCACAGCTCCCTTCCTCCCTGGGGTGTTAATGGGGAGTCCATGGAAAAACTGTGGATACTAATAATAATACGGAATGGAAACACTCTGTATTGGCTCACATCACACATCCATTCAGAGTAATGTTCAGTCACTGGAAATGACACCAAGCATGTACCTAAAGGACATTATGGTCTTTTGTGACCTTAGTCTTAAAGTGCAAGAGATAATACCCTAAATACCCTTATGGAAACTGATTGTGACTCCATAAAATACAGTTTACCTAAATTAGCCTTCAACCAGTTTGTCTTTTCTGTATCACCTCTAAGGGTAATTTTTCATGTGTTTATTACCCACCATATTTAGCAGTAAGGGTCTTCTCATTTCTCCTAAATTAATTCTCTCCTTCATGCTGAAATGTGTGTCCTTTATTCCTAATACTTTAAGATAGTATAAGCAAGTCTATGTTCAATCCTTACATTAAGACTTTCTCCCTTATGTTGATTTTTTTTTTTTTTTTTTTTTTTTTTTTGGT
Source organism: Arvicanthis niloticus (assembly GCF_011762505.2). Classification (NCBI taxonomy): domain Eukaryota; kingdom Metazoa; phylum Chordata; class Mammalia; order Rodentia; family Muridae; genus Arvicanthis; species Arvicanthis niloticus. The sequence continues at coordinate 45,311,796 of NC_047667.1, read as the reverse complement.
AAGACAAAGTGTAATATGGTTTGGACTGGCCTCAAGCTCATACTGTAGCTAAGCATGACCTTGAACTTTTGATCCACTTGTCTCTACATCACAAGTACTGAAATTTGGAGGTGGCATGTTACCATCTTAGTTCATGTGGTACTGGGGAATGAACTTGGGGCTTAGTATACACTAAGCAAGAATTCTACTCCCTGGTCTACCTATATTCCCAGCTTCTATTTGTTGATTCCTATTGGCCTTCTATGACTTCTTCGCTCTATTTCTTACTGGTAGAATTTGTATTTGTGTATATGTTTGCCTCCTTGATTGTTTTTAATCATTGTCATCATCATTACCACCACTATCACAATTCTTATAAACCTCATCTGAATCCCTCCGCCTAACACCCATCTCTGAGATAATTTGCTCCGATTCACTTGACATAAACCAGCATGGCATCTTTGCCTAGGAACATTCACTTCTGTGGGAGTGACAGGCTCACAGCCTTGCCTAAAGATTCATCGACAAGTCTTACATATTTATATCCCAACCTCTCTTGAAGCATTCAAATCAGATATGACATTGTGCTTTAAGGGTTAAGGTCTGGTATATTGAGTGGTCCTGATGGGGAAGATGGTATGACCCAGAAGAAGCAAAGAGGATAGCTAAGGATCAAAGAGACACAGGAAGAAGGGAGAAGGGAGACAGATGAGGAATGTTTTTCTCTTTACTCCATAGCTCTAAGGATTCTAAAGACACCTGTGTTACAGAGTAAGTGTGCATGCTAAGTGACCTGCTCCATCTTCTTGATGCTGTCCTGGTGGAGTTGCCACTGTGGTTGACCATGCTACTGTCACACTTCTGCTCTTCCTTGTTTATGCAGTTCTCCTCACTTTAAGGTCCTTGTCTTGGAGTTGAAGAAGTGAGAGTTAATCCATGCTGTACATTCTGTGTTCTAGGAAACCTGGGCTAAAATAAGTATCAAAATGTGACCAAGATTTATTAAGTTGACTCTGGTTCTTGTAAGCCCAGAAAAAAAAAGTGTCAATTCTACTGATGATTTAAGGTATAAATACATGGAAAAGGGTAAATAACAGTCTTGGACCAGCATATGCTTCATGTCAAATAAAGAGCATAAACCATGAGATATTCCAAGGCATGAGCAAATATTATAACAGACAAAAAACTAGTGCAGGTAAATTATGCTTATCTGATTGTAACACAGGAAATTTTATTATTTTTTAAAGAAATGTATCCTTCGACTTTCATCTAACTTTATCAGTTTTAAAATTTATTTCTATTGGCTCTACATGACTCTGTGTGGAAGAGTTTAATGTCGACATTATTGTATAGAGAAGAGTTTAATGTCAATTGAACACTAAAGAAATTTCATTATCATCTCTCTCTCCTATAGAAATATTAAAATGTTAAATTAAAAATATATGAAGTGGTGGTTTCTATAAGACCTCATGATTAATGATTCTTATTCCAAGAATATCCATTTATTCTCTTCAACATCTACACCAGTTCATCGCCCTTGTCACAGTGTCTTGATTGCCTCACCCGTTGTGTTTGTCTGCTTATGAAGCCCAAGACTCTAATCTCTTTCCAATCCTTCCACTCTGTATATAGTTTTATATGCATATGCATTCAAATGCCCTTCTTTTTGTAAATTCTTCACCTCTCTCTTGTAGCAGGAAAGTGATCGGAGGGTCCAGAGAGCCATTCTAAACCCCTGGTTGCCTTGCACACTTGCATAAGCAAACAAATAGAGTTTCTCAAGCCTGGGTGTCTGATATATTTGGCCTATGGTTTTACAATTCTACTTCAAGTTTTTTCAAAAGTGCTGGATGGATGGCATCCCATTTTGATGATTTATTTAAACAGTTTGTCAGGTCAACAGCATCCTGTACGCATATGATTCAAAACATAAATGTTAGCTGTAGATGTAATTTTTCATGTCAACTTATGCACCAAGGGAAAATGACCTTTATGCTGGAGAGATGTGATTTCTCTACAAACAGTAGCTTGTAATGCCCTATGATAGCAGTAGTCACATTCTAATAAAATAAAATAATAATTCAAATGTAGGTTTCAATTTAATAGCAGATATTTTTTCCAGGCAATTTTTTTTAATTGCAACCCTGTGGGAAATACAAGTTTTTACTTGCATAATTTTATTATTTTTGGTTATTAGATGATTTTTAGCAAATAACATTTCTAAGTAGAATTCATAACTTGGAAGAACTGGATAAAAATTAAAACAAAAGAGTCTGCATTTCTCTATTTTTTATAAGCCTCTTTGGAGTTTTTGCCTTAGCTCTATAGGCTATACTCTCCCCAGATTTTCTCATTATGCCTTGACATATGCTATGCCTTGTAGTTGTAGGGTTTTCATGGCTAAGTTCAATGATTGCAAACCACATTTAATATTAGTTTAAATGACTTAAAATTATAGGAACCAAAACATCATTAGAGAATCAGGAATATTGCCCTCAAATTATTCACATCTTATTGTTTTTAAAGCTGAATGAGTTACTTTAAAGCAAGTACACGGCCTTAAAAATACTCTTTCCCTTAGTCTGGAGACCTAATGCCCACTTTTGTTTTTGAAGCTGGTGTAGGACTATTTGTTAATACATGTACCAAACATGAGGCTCCATAAATGACTCTCAAGTTTGGATCTAGAAGGAACATCTACAAGACATTAACACTTCTCTTCCCACCTTGTCTATCTTTCCTGTGATTTCAACAGGTTTGTGATCCCTGGAATCTGAAAGGTTTTGAAAACTATTCCCCTGTTGGGGCACTTAAGGAAGAGTTGTTTCATTCTAAGGAATGAATGAAAGGTTGGTGGCACTAACAGCTGATCTGGAGATGTCTCTGATGGGCAGTGGTTAGAGCAACTCCAAGTAGAGCAACTCTGTTTTTCTGGTGGCGATGTGAGACCAAGACTTGAAATATAGATATAGTAAATAATCAAAAAAGAAGTGTGAAAAAAACTAAGAAGAATGAGGGATAGGCCTCTGTCAAAGTTGTCAGAGGTGTCAGAGGGCTCTAAGAAGGATGATATCATTTTTAGATAACTCAGGGATCATGTCACATTTCACGAATAGTGAAAATATTTTTGGCTGTTGAGACAGATATTTTGTTGTTGAGACAGAGTCTCATGTGTCCCAGGCTGTCTCTCATGTATCACCATGGCAGGTTAATACAGTTCTAGAGACCAAACCCAGGACATCATATATGCCAGGAATGCACTCTATCAACTGGAATTCATTCCCAGACCAAGTAGAATTAATCATAACATGGCTGCAAACTTAGATAGCTTTAGATGGTGTCAAAATTGCCAGCAAGCATGTGTAAGGGTCAAGAATATATGTTCCAGACATATATAAGCTTTGAGTTCATACAAGTTGGAGTGACTTCCAAGCAGGGAACTCAAATCTAGGACACTATCCATAGGGCATGAAAAGAAGAGGTAAAGAATGTTGCTAAGTCAACCTAAAAACCAGTTGAAGGATTTGGGATGGAGAACACAGAGAAGTAGGATGTGGGAATGAGTTTTGCAAGACAAGAGGATGCCATCAAATATGGAAAGTAATTGTTGGAAGAGATGAATGGACTACCAGGTCTAGAAGTAGTCAAACTAAATCCTCTACAGAGAAAAGCTAATCACAAAGACATGGGAAAATGGAACAACCAGAAGAAAGAAAGAAAGAAAGAGAAAGAGAGAGAGGGGGGAGGGAATGCTAGCCATGTTACATCCTTTCTTTGTGCATTCATCTTTGAATGGTAACAAGCACACTGTGGTCCTGCAGTCTCAGTACTGAGTTTCACAGAAAAAGGAACAGGTTCATAAAGGTGAATTGCTTTGTCTCAAGGTCACAGAACATATGAGTAGAATCTCATTCATGGTGAAACTTTATTTACATTGACATCTTTTTTTTTTTTTTTGGTGGTTCCTGCCATTAAAAATTATTTTTCAATGGAGCAATCTTGCCTCAGTAAAATGAAGTGAAACTGAACCCTGCCCTTATAGTCCTGTGTAATCTTTGTCTCCAGAGTAATTGGAGACATATCCTCACTCCGGTCATAGGATTCTTTAAAAGAACAACAACAACGAAGTCCATGTCCCTGGGATGTTCACTGTATGCAGAGGAGGTGGCATGACATGTACTAATGCTTAAGCTCTCCCTATAGTTCCTTCTGTGCAATGAAGTAGGGCCAGAGAATTTAGTGTCACTTTCCCACTCTGAAACATCACATTGTAGGCCCCAGTATGCTGCCCTGTCATTTGCACTGCAGTGTCAGAGCTGGAAGCAGAGTTTATGTACCTGACAGAGTTAGCCAAGGTAAGGACCACACCCTTCATGTCAAGGCTCTGAAACCCTGAGGTGCAGCTCATTAGGGACCCTAGCTTGTTCAGGCCCATCACCTGCTGCCAAGGGTAATTAAATCAGGGATTAGTGTCACCTAGAGAGTTTGGTGTGAGCCTGGTCCATGTTAAAGTGCTTGACATTGAGTGGTGAAGGCAGACAAGGTTACTATTAGCTCTTGGCACAGGGTATTCTCTCTGAGGTTTACAGTCGCTGGCTGTTGGGTCCCTGGAGTAGGAGAAAGCTTTACTTTTCTGTTTCCTAAAGCTTTTTTCATATATTCTGAGACCCAGTTTGCACTTATTGGATTTTTTTTAATTAAAGTGCATGACATACTTCACTTTTCAGACACTATTAAAAATACCTCCCCTCAAGTCATCAGAAACTCTTCTTGTCCACCCTCCCAAGTGGATGGAGCTGTGTAAGTGGTCCTTGCCACTGTGCTTATCCTCTGACTGCCATTGGCAGAGCAAAATGTGTTCATCCAATTCTCTGCAAATATAAATTAATACTACCTTTCTGGAAAGCCATTTGACCATATGTTCCAAGAACTTAAATAATGATCATAACTTTTTAAAACTTAGTATGTAAGTGGACTTCTGGGAATGGAATCTATCCTAAGAAAACAATCAGAGATTTTTTTTTTTTTAAAAAGGTTGCAGCATCAAAGAAGTTCACAACAGCACTGTGTACAGTTGCAAAGACATGAAAATGTCAGCATTTAGTAGCAGATTACATTCACAAGTTAGAGAAACATTGTTCATTTTATTGGATAGGCACAGGAAGGCAGATTTTCTTCACATGTGCTGGAAGACTATTGTGCTTCCTAATCTATGAAGCCCTGAGAAGTTAGCAGGGAGTTGTGCATACACATGCCCCACTTTCCCAGAGTTCACAGAAGAATATTATTTTTAGATCCTGATAACATGGGGATTTATCCACAGTAATATTTTAAATGAGAAAAATATTTTCATTTTCATATACTATAATATTTCAAGTAGTTAGAATCAATAGCAAAAGAAGAAAATATGTTGTTTGTATATTTCCTATGCAAATACAGCGAATATACATTCTTTATGGTTTTAGGACTTGGGGAAGTATTATATTTCTAAAATCATGCAAAGCAAAGCAAAACCCAACCTAGTCAACTCTTTCCCCATAAATAGAAAATGTGATTCTCCTCTTGGCTCAGAAGACTCAGGCTGAGGAGATGGCTCAGCTGGAAAGTGATTGTCTCACAAGCAGGAGCACTTTCGTTCAGATCATCATCAGCTACATAAAAACCAAGCGTGCAATGTTTGAAATGCTAATGGTACGTAAGCAAAGACAATAGGATTCCTAGAGCTTGCTGACTAGCTACTTTTGCTGAATTGATGAGCTCCAGGCTCAATGAGAAGGTGTATACATATAAATATATTTTATGTATACACACATATAGAGATTGATATATATGATGGAGAATGATTAAGACATCTAACATTAACCTCTGCCCTCTCCATAAATGTACATATGCCTACATGCATAATACCACATATGAGTATATACCCATGCATACATTACACACATATGCACACACACAGACACAGAGTCCTTCCATTTTCAAGTTCTTAACTAGTATCTTCTAATCTGTTTGCACTCAATAATTATCAAGTAGAGATGGCTATGAAGAAAACAAAGTCACCAGATAGGAGTGGTGGCAGGTGGCTTCCCTAGCTGGTGGCTTCACTGATATGGCTCTATGATCATCTGGTTGACCCCTGCACATTTTATGCAGACGCCAGTATTTTCTAAGTCTACACTTCAGGAGAGTACTGTTCAGTAGAACAGTATCAGTCTCTCATTTGGGTACTGAGATCACAGTTTCAGCAGATTACCCCAGTGGTAATCTGGACACACTATTCCTGAGTCCACTAAGGTCTGAGTGAATGCTTGGCCCTAGCTGCCAATGTCCCTATAGACACTGTCAGAAAGGAAACACCCATAATCCTCTGTAAACCACCTAGTCTATGCAAGCACCTATAATCCTCTGCAAGACCACCTGCCTTGGTCTATGCTCTACAACTTGCTTAGCAGAGTGCCTGTGTTTAGCAGGTGTGAAGCTAACAAAGCTGTTCATCGAAGACCTGGAATCACACATTTGCTTGTGTAGATCCCAAGCAGAATCATGAGTGTTAATGGATATTCATATATAGACTGAGAAAAGGGTAAAAAGGAAGAGGAGGACGAAGAAGAGGAGGAGGAGGAGGAGGAGGAGGAGGAAGAGGAGGAGGAGGAGGAGGAGGAGGAGGAGGAGGAGGAGGAGGAGGAGGAGGAGGAGGAGGAGGAGGAGGATATTCCTATGCTGGCATTCTCTCTTTCTGTAGGACTTCACTTAGGTAATCTTTTCCAGGAGAAACACTTTCAGCTAGCCTTTTAAAGACAACATTTGGAGTGGTGTTAACACCCCAGAGTCATGCTCAGATGCTAGAACTTATCTTAGTGGATCTTGTCCAACTAAAGTTTCTGCAAAGATGTCAGTAAGTAGTAACCCAAGAATAAGAAGAATAAGAAGGAATATTAAGTAATGATTGCAGGAATGTTCTTTCTCAATTCTTAGTGGTCAAAAGCAAAATTGAGCTCAGAGCAAATAAGTAACACTCACTCATGATGGAACTCAAAGAAAGTTCTTTCTGGACACACTACCTGTCTTAGGGTTTAACTGATGTAAAGACACACCATGACCCAAGCAACTCTAATTATAAAGGCAAACATTTAATTGGGGCTGGCTTACAGTTTCAGAGGTTCAGTCCATTATCATCATGTCAGTGTCCAGGCAGACAGGATTCTAGAGAAGGAGCTGAGATTTCTGCATCTTGATCTGACTGCAGCCCAGAGAAACTGACTCTCTTCCACACTGAGTGGAGCTTCAAAGCCATCCCCAGAGTGATGCACTTCCTCCAACAAAGCCACACCTACTCCAACAAGGCCATACCTCCTAATAGTGCTACTGCCCATGGGCCAAGCATATCCACACCACCAAACTGCCCAAGCTCTTCTCTTTCAACAGCATCATATTGCTTTAGAAAATGGAAGATTTTATTTTTAAAAGGTTGAAATCACTTTTTTACATGCAAAGTCCCTGTGCCAGGTGGGCTTGAGTGGCATTGCTATACCTCACCTTCATCTCTACGCCTAGTGATGGAATAAAATGTCCAAAGCATAATGACAGGATAGGGCTATATCTTTTCATTAATAATGCTTGCACATTTAATACCACCGGATCAAAGACTAGAGCTATTATGTTCCCCACCGCCCAGGTAATAAAATGATTTTACACTTAAACATCTACGAGTAATTTACAGGTAAGCATTTCTACTTACGTACAAATAGATTAGAAAGGGTGGGAATGGCTGAGTTCATAGGTTAGTCTTCTAAAAGTCTGGCTCATTTTTTTTTTTATTTTTGAAGTAGAAAAAAGTAACATTCATGGACACATCTAAAGTGCTGCAGACTGTACTCAAGAAAGCTCTCTGAGAAGAAGGAGCAGGTGGCATTTGCCTTGACTCTTATATTCATTCAGACTCTGATTTATTTCGCTAATGTTTGCATCAGATGTCAAGGAGATAAAAACCTCTGTACTTAGGTCCATGGCTTGTGCATATTAGTCGCTCAAGAAGTGTGTGCTGCATACAAATATTTATTTTACAGAACAGTGGCAAGAAAGAGGGCACAGATCTCTGGATCCCCAAGTTGCAATCTGTTGTGCTAACACCTGCAGAATTCATCACGCCTTGTATGCAGCTGGCCTCTGTGCTTCCAAGGAGCCTGAGATGCACAGATTAGTAATGGATTGCAAATGTTAAGAATGTCATTTCATCAACACTAAGTGGGTTACATTTTCATTCCACTGAGTGCCTTCTTGCTTCTGAAACAGGCCCACAAAGAAGCAGCACCTAGCTGACCTCTGCACCACTCATTATCCACTCCTGCTCCATCACAGGGGCCTAATCAGCTCTCCCAGCCCTGATCTTGTTAGAGCACACTGGTCTCCCACCCCTGGAGCTCTGCCTAATATACTACTGGAATCAACCTCACCTCCATGAGGAATCACGAGGGGTCTGGTTCTTTGTACTTGATATGAGCCAACAGCACCCCCTCCTCACCCCCCACTGCCACACACACAGGAGTGACTCTGGCAAACACTAAACTGTCTTTTCTCTCTTACCACTTTTAAAAAGGACAATGAGAGGAGCTATCCAATTTAATGCTTTAAAGGGACATGAAGGAAATTTATTGTCTCAGAACTGCACAAATCTTCAAAGAAAAGTCCAGTGAAAAACAATGAGTCTTTATGGCTTAAAATATTGATTTCTCCCTCACCCCTACTTTTTAAAAATAACCTTGCTCAATGTTGCTAGAGAATGCAAAAAAACTGGTAAGAATGCAATAATAGCCATCCTATAGGAAGTTGGTTATAACAATAAACTGAGGCCAGGGAAATAGATGAATCATGAAGAGGCTGACATAATGAAGGCACAGCCTTCTCTTTCTCCTTCCAACCTTTCCTTCCAGTTTTCGAATGCAATATTAAAGAAGTGACATTCGTGGGATTCTAAGAACTTTTGTTTCACATAGGGTCAGAGGAGGCAGGTAGATGTTTTTGCTGCCATAAGACACTGCTTCTGCTTTGATGCCTTGTTACTCAGCAATGAAGAATGCCAGTTCCCATTAACTCTGTGCATCCTGTTCTATCAAGAGTGGTCCTAAGAAGGACAAAAGGATGCTGAGATTCATTTGTGACCAACTTTAGAGACCCATTCAAAGGGGTCCATTCATCAGACAAAGATGGCATCTGATTATCTGATTATCCCATGTCCAGTTTCCAGCAGCATTTGGTCCACCCAGCCCTGCCTCTGGCACTACTCGAGTTCATTTCTTAAAAGCATCACATAGCAATGAACCATGCTGAACAGTAGCTATTGCTATTAAAATAACAGGAGCTCTGAGGAAGGGGCCTGTCCTAGATACTATATATACTAGATGTAATATAAGTATTAGAGTCTATTTACTTTGAAAAAAGAGAGGGGACAGTTATACCTGTGTGAATTCTCCAAAGCCATGGAGCTACATGGAAGTATATTGAGGAGAAAGGAGAGATGTTTAGAGAATAAACCAAGCCTAGCTGTCAACTCACCATGATCTACCTGTGACTGCAGCTGAGTCTCTCTTTACCTTTTGTGAAATATGGGCTTGGTCTAAATGACCTTAAAAATGCTTTCCATCTTAAACATTTGAAAACGTTGTCATTCAAGATATGCCCATGGCCCAATGGCATAGATACCACCTACAACTTGTCAGAAATCTTATATCTCAGTTTCCCTACCCATAAGTATCTAAAAAGACTGTACTTCCTTCCACAGTATCTCCAGGTGACTCATAGAACATTATAGTTTCACAAGTTTTCATTCTAGAATATTTCCTCCAAGGTTGATAGCAATTTTCCAGCTCTAGCTTGAGAATTATAAAAGAAACCAAAAAGAATGTGAGACTTGGTGACTTTTGAAAAAAGCATCACCATTGCCACTAATAAAATGTGACAGCTGAAGTTTGTCACCAAATTCAGTTCTGTCTTTTTTCAAGACCCGTTCAGTCTTGTCTCCAGGCACTACCCTATTGTGCAAGACCTCAAGTCATTGCTGGAGTCTTTGTGGCTTTTCTTTTGTGGAACAACCTATTTTTAAATTTAGCTCAACTGGATAACTTCCAGGTCCTAAGTTTTTATGACATTTGACTAAATATCCCCATAGAATTATCTCTGTATCAAAGTATCATATCAACTAGTATGGCTGTAGATTTGGTCATACTAGTTGGCTTTGCCTGTATGAGATGTCAACACAACTGAATTCTGCCCTGGACCATGATTGCTATCTTCACCTACCTTTTTTTCAAACAATAATAAATAAGATCTCACTTTGCTCAGCATGCAATATTATGATGCATCCTGTGAGCAAGGATATGAGCATTTAGGTTTCTACTTGAAGATATGAAAAAAAATGTTTAGTTGTTAGTATGAAAGTGTGAAAAATGTTGGTTGCTGAGAACCACTGATTGGAGTATAAACATTCCTTGCCTGTAGAAGAGGTCGTAAAAAAAAAAAAAAAAAAAAAAAAAAAAAAAAAAAAAAATCACCCTTGTCCACTATCCTTGCCTTGCCTGCTGCTTACCAAGTTAAAAAGTATTGGTTTGGGCAACTTGGAAAGTATGGGTTAGATTTCTTCCATTCTTGGGAATTGCTGATCTGGGCTCTGATTCTGGAGCTTTAATGATTTTGTTCCATAATACAAGTATTGAACAATTGTATGAATTGGTGAAATGAACAAAGAGATGTTGACAGTCTGTGCAGTCAAAGGATTGGTGAAGAAAGAAGGAAGATTCAAGGCAGAACTGGCAGAATCGTGATCACAAAGAGGAGAAACCAAGAGCACAGAGCATAGGTCCTCATCACAGGCTTCTTAGCTATAGACATTATAAACTAAGATAGAAGTGATGTGTGGGACAAGAGAGAAAAGACGTTCAAGGATAGCCCATATTCCTATGGATATTACAGAATGAAAATGTTACTTTGAAGGGCTAATTCCTAGAGGCAAGTCTGCAAACACAGATCCTTAAACAACCAGCATGAGAAGTCACAGTCACTCTGAGTCAAAGCTGGAATACAAATCACCAAGTCCAATGAAAACTTAGGCTTACCTTTGGATAGCTAATACTCAGAGCTATGCTTAGAAAACATTTAGAACCAATGATTGCTGTGCAGCATAACTGAACCTGGGTCTCCTGCATCTTACTCTAATGCTCTCTCCCAAATGCCTTTCTGTCTTCTGTGATTTATGATGATTTTATAGACTAGAAAGCCTATAAATGAAATGTTAACAAAAATAGCATCCAGTATATTGGAAAACATAAAGCATGTATCTATGGGTCTTAGAATAGAAAGTGATGAGGATAAAGTTTAGAATGAGGTTAAGAAACCAGCACTCAAGGGAGAAAAAAGGTGCTTTCAAGTACCAATGACAGGAACAGTCCCTGAAAAGCTGCAAGGGGAGACTGATGACACAGTAGTCATTTCACCTCTCAGCAACCAGAATAAGCTTTAGAAACAAAGCCCAGATCATCGATTCTCAGGGGAGGAAGGAATCCAGCCATTAAGAAGAGAGAGATGGCCCTTCTGAGCTAATATACCCTCTCACCTTAAAAAGGCTAAATAAGTCTGGCTTCCATTCAAGGTCAGCTTTGGAGTGAGCAGATTGGAACTGTAGAATTTCCTTGCCCAATCAAATCTCCCTGCCTCCTATGCTGATATCACTTATCACAGGATAAATCTTATTTCGCCACAGAAATAAAAGGCTTAAAATATAACTAACTGCTGGTGGGTACCGCGCAGGCTAAACCTTATTCACATTCAACTACAGTCTGTGAGGAGGAACATTAATGAGATGAGATCTTCCAGCTTTTGCTTTGAGGGTGGAGGAGAAGCCATTGAGGAATCTCTGGTTGCTGAGGCAAGTCGATGAAAAGACAAGTCCATGGAGAGAAGAGGCTGCAAGCCCCAGATATATTTAGAACAGTTGGTCATTTTTGCTGAGCCAACATGGCTCCACCTTCAACTGGACTGGGACAAATGGCTGTGTCCTGAGGTGGTTTTTGTCATGCTAATGCACCCAGACAGCTCTGCTTCAGGAGATTTAGAGGGGGTTTTTGTGAGTTTGTTTGCATGAAGCTGGGCTTGCTTAGAAAGCCTTCATTAATCAGGATATCACTGAACTGCAAAGGAAAGGACACTTGGGAACTACCTGTGAGGAGACAGAAGAGAGGGGGCAGCCTGGGTGGAGGCCAAGAAAGGATCAAGAAGGGACATGTTCCTTCTGCCAAGCTTTGTGTCAGCTTCCTGCAAAGACGACAATTTCCTGCAGTCTATCTCTCCTCAGCAGAAGAAGCAACTCAAGTTAGAACACTTTGCATGGAAGTTGGTTGGCCTTGACTGCTTAAAATAAGTTCTAGATTCTCTGACACTGACTTGTTCTTTCCACTCAGCTATGCAGAAAAGCAAGAAAGGAAAGAACAGCCTGCTGAAAAACCATTTCTGGTGCAAGTTAACAGAACAGAGCTCAGGGTGGTGTGAATCTCATTCATTTATTTTGTGACTACCCCTTAAGTTTCTGGGATGAGCATAATGTTTTCCCAGGCACTTACAAGAGTAAGTTCTCTTAGAAAAGATACATAAGAAACAGTTTCTACTGTAGACCAGCATGTTGTTTGGGTCAAAATGAATACCTAAGTTTTATAAACTATGCAAATTCAATAAGAAGAACTGTAGGATTTCAGGATAACAAATGCCCAGATAAGATAGGGAGTTATGATAGAAGGGACTTTCTGGGAGAGTATTGAACTTATTTTAAGCAGTCAAGGCCAACCAACTTCCATGCAAAGTTCTCTAACTTGAGTTGCTTTTTCTGTGGAGGAGAGATAACACTTAGCCCATAAGACTGTGTCCTTCATAGGATCCAGAAGGAATGACCTGGTGAGAAGCAAGTCAGGACTGGAACAGACAGGTCCTGAGCAGAAGCTTGAGCTCAAATCACATAGGTTTTGAGTACCAGAATCTGATACAGCAGAGATCTGTGGCAGTGACTGAGAGGATTGGAACTCATGAAGATCAAGTGCTAAGTTCTGCTGGGCTTCAGGATTTATCTAATACAATTACTATCTTAATTTTATAAGTGGAAGATTACAGTGGAATTCCAGTGGCAGGTTCACTACTTCCTAGATGAGGGTTAGTGATCACCAAGAAGGTAAGTTCTTTTATTAACAAATGAGTGAAAATATCTCCAAACACCACTTTGACCTCAAAAGTGTGTTCAATTGACTCCAACCAAGAAAAATAGTAAAATATGAACATATCACACCTGAGCTAGAGAATCAAATGTATATAAGAATATGTAAATGGATGGATGAATAGATGAATGAATGGATGGATGGATGGATGGATGGATGGAGTCTATCATCACAGTATTGTTACAGTGAACATACTTTCATGAAAACAATGTTACAGTGACTAAAATTGGCTCTTCTTGAAAGTCACTATGGCTTCCCAGATGTTATAATCATATTGCATTCCATTTATGGGTATATGCTGGACCTTGTGGCCTTATGCCATATGACCAGTATCATCTGCCCCTAATTTACCTCTGACTTTTCTAGCACACAGTAGACATCATATAAATGTTTTATGGGTACATAAACAGATGAAATAATCTAAGTATAACATGACCTGATTTACCACTTTTTGGAAAATAAACCTAATCTCTCACCTAGCACATGTCAGATCACAAATAAAGACAGTTTGGACAAAATCCACATGGTACGTACTTGTCCTTCATCTACTTGGATTCATGTGGGTATGCTACTGTGTGTTATTTAACTGTAATTTACTGTCTACTCCTTGTGAGTTGTCTCATCTAAGATGGGTCTTCTGTTAAGAAGATGGCAAAAGAGAGAAAGATGGTGCATTACATCTGGGCACATAGAAACGGGAAATAAGGACAAATAAGCCAAAGACTTGTAGGATCACATAGTGTTCTCTGGACATCAGAGGCTTGGGGTTAGTCATGCAGACATTGCCATTGAGCTTTGTTCACTACTTAGCTGTGTGTTCTTACCATATAAGCCATAATTTATACAGTAATAAAAAACACTCACTTCCTAATATTGTGGCAGTGATTGTGTAAGTAACAGTGATGACCCTGATCATGCAGCCAGGAGCACTAAGCCTATGTAGAACCATCCTTACTCTGGCTTCATATTTTCATGCATGAGAAGTCTCAGTATCACCAAATACCACTCCACTTTGGTACTCATTGTGGGAAAAGACAAATATGTCTGACTGATGGCTATGAAACAAAAAGATGGATTTATCAAGGCTCTGCCCCTCTGGTTCCTCTCTACGTTCTTGGTCTCTGCACTCCCATTGGATATGCCTCTGTTACCTTGTAGAGGGTTAGCACCACCTCTGTTTCCATGGAGACCTGACAGCTATAGAGATAAATTTTATTTTGACAAAATGTTCAGCAAGCCTTTGACCATACCTAAGCCTTGTATCCTAGTACAGCTTCATCAGATAAGTGTGGTCTGTTCATTTTGACCTCATGTCACTGCCTTTTCATTGGTTCTAAGGTTGGCTAGAAAAAAAGTGACACTCATTAGACACACTTGATCTCAACAATAAATACTTTGGTAAATGGCATCTTGGCACAAAAACCAAGGCACAGCTATGTGCTACACTTTCTCACATGACTGTATGAAATTGCCAACAGGATAGTTTGGTGTCAGATTAAAGTCCACATAAAATGTAGTTCTACCTACATATGCTACCTTCCCTTTCACCATGAATAAATTCTCTTCAAACATATAGTGGGCATCAGTCCTACCAGAATATATTTTAAAAATGCTATTAACATTATACCATGAATCCCAGCTGTGATGGCTATGTAGATATCCTCTAAGATGACTCCTTCTGTCATATTTATTCTGTGCTAAGTGTTATTTGAGGCAATAAAAATAATAATTGAAAATTGCCAGCAAATTTTCAAATTCTACACAAGATGGTCAGCATGTAGTTCATAATCAAATTGCTATCATATTCTTGCTATATTAATAATATATTATTATTATATTATGTTATATAAAATATGCCTGTAATATCAGCAGTTGCTATATGATATGCAAATCCAACAAATAGAAGAATAATAAAAAATAAACAAGTCAAAGCCAGTATAGAAAATGAAGTTAACTATAGTTTATATGTCTGATGTTTATAAAACTGCATATAGTTGTTCATCAGCATCTGTGGAGTCTGGTACTAGAACCCATAGCAGAGATAACTATCTGAAGTTGCTCAAGTTCCTTTAGAAAGTAGCAAAACATTTGTATATAACCTGCCCATTCCCTGTAATAAACTTCAAATTATCCTTGATTACTTATAACACCTAAAACAATACAAGTAGTATTAAAATACCTGCTACATTATATTATTCAAGGACTAGGACAAAGAAAAATGTCTAGACATGTTTTGTATAGGGGTGTGTGTTTGTGTGTGTGTGTGTGTGTGTGTGTGTGTGTGTGTGTGTGTGTGTTTAAAATACTTTGAAACTGGGATCAACTAAAGCCCAGATGTGAAGGCTACAGACACAGAGAACAAATTTTACTTTATCCTGCTTCTCAAGGCGCCTCGAGACTTAAGCAAAGTGATTCAGAACACCAGATGATGTGACTTGGTCTAGACATCCAGGCACTAGAAGCAAGAAACATGAGAAGACTGGCAGATTGCAGCTACTGTTTAAAGGTTCCCTCCTACATCCTACATCACTGCCACACTTCACAATTAAGATTCTATACAAAAATTCAAAAAACAAAATCCAAGAGGATCTGGAAATCGGGTGGACTGAGTGTACTTTTGTTAACCAATGCTGGTTAAGAAGCAATAAAAAAACTGTGAGTGATGGTGCACGCCTGTAATCCCAGCACTTGGGAGGCTGTGGGGCAGGAGGATTCCCATTAGTTTTTGTTGCACAGTGGACAGGAGAAAAATAACAATCCCCATAGCAGACCCCACAATACCCAAATCATTTCCTTCTCTATCTGGAAGTCATTATTTAACCTAGGAAGTTTCTGGCTTCTTTAGAGACAACAAGACTGGGGAAACCATGACTAAAACCCTCACCAAGCTCACATTCACTAACAGCGAGAACACACACTGTGAATCAAGGTTTCTGGGGCCTGAGAACTTCACATGGCTGAGTTCCAAATTATTCAAAGTGATTTAGACACCCAAGGGAACAGAAAACACTGAGCTTCAGAAGACAGATGTCAGCAAATTCCCTTCCAACTTATACAAGAGTCCTCCCAGCCTTCTGCATGCCCCTGTGGGTATCTAAGGTGCTTGCATAGTTATCCTGCTCCAGTGTTCTTAGTAATCATCTCTGCACAGAACTCTGAGGGTGTAAAACTGCCATGCAGCAGCATGATTTACTTGGTGACCTGAAGACTAAAGCAGTTTTTGCATTTATATTGGGGAAAATCCATTAACTGGATAATTTACATTTCCCTCTCGAATCTCCCTCTAGTATGAACATTTCCAAGTTGTTGTCAATGTCCAGTCTTTGGAAGAACATTAACTTCCATCATCAGCACCATAATCATCAATCTACATTGTAATATGAGAATTACAGGGAACTCAGATTTGCTATGGCCATTGCAGGGACATTATTCTAGGCTTGACCACCATCTGCCTATAGGATGGAGAATGCAAATCACTTAGAAGTGGTACCCTGAAGGAAAAGGCCTGTTCTGGGAAGTCATCATCCTGGGAGCATCCACTGTAGGAGCCACTTCCAAGGTAGAAAGGGGTTAGGAAGTAAATTCTCCAAATAGCTAAAACATGCATTTCTCTTAACACAAAATATCAGGCGTTCAAATGATACTTTCATAATTTAAGTTAGCCATATCAAATATTAGTCATTTTCTTAAAATATACTTTAAGTTAATTTTTTCTTAAGTTGAATTTCTCTCTCTCTCTCTCTCTCTCTCTCTCTCTCTCTCTCTCTCACACACACACACACACACACACACACACACACACACACACATCAATAAATGATCAGCTTGATATGGCTATTTAGTTGGCGTGGGGGGTCCTTATTGTGTGGTCCAGGCTGGCTTTAAAGAAACCATCCTTTTGTCTCAGCCTCACAAGTGCTAGAATTCTAAGAGTCTCCCAGTAACCAGGCCTACTGCTTTTCTAACACATGTTTTCTAATACATATTAAAATATATATTTTAAAAAGATATTCCAAGTGCCATTTAAAGTATTCTCATACTCATGTTAACTTAGTTTTATTACAGTAAAACTAGACAAGATTATTAAAATAACTAGACAAGACTATAGAGGATAAGGTGGATAATGGACACATGATTACATCTAGGGACACTCAGTAGTGTTTTGCAGCTTTCTGAAAGCTTAATGTCATTTCAAACTAACACAATGCAGCTATTAGCCAATCCCAATAGTGAACAAATTCAAACAGGTAAAAAAAAATTCCATTCATTTACCACACAGTTTATCTAGAACTTTATCAAGTCTCCATGAAAAAAAAATATGTTTTTTTTGTGATATGATACTACATTTTCAGTTTTACCTTGGGTTGATGACATCATAGGAAATACTGGAATGTGAATTCTGTGCCAAGTTACCTGAAAAGACTAACTCAGAAACAAGTTTTAAGACTAGGGGGAAATGGAGCTCCATAATTTAATGTTACCTTAGAGCTGGCTCAATGGACTAGACTCCATTCCCCATGTCTTACAGACAGTCTGATTCAGTCAAGAAGTGACAGTCTCTCAAATGCTGGGAAAGGTAGAGTGATGGCCCACTGAATACATGTGAGTTTGAGCCCCTTCCCAGGAAAATGTTTCAGACTATAAAAGTATTTCCCAAAGGCTATGCCAGTCCACCTGAGGGTTTTATGGACAGCGAATGTGCAAGTAATGTCTTCTCCACCTGCCCTAGAATAACTGGGGGGATGAGGAAGGTTTCCATCTACTCATTACTTCTAGAGATGTGTCACTGACAAGTTTCAGAAGCTCTGCCTAGTATCTTTGGAGCACCTTACCTATTTAAATCCGTAGGTCTCTAAATGCCCAGTCCTCAGGATTGCCAGGTCTGAGTTGATACTTAGGGAACCGGATTACTCTAGATTGTTTAACATTTAGCCCTGGAAGAATCTGTCCTCCCTCTGTTCCTCTGGTGATAAATGAAGGTACAAATGCCTGGGATTCTGAGTTTCTCTCCTAGCATAGCTCAAACTCTTCCAGTAGCTCTAGAACGATAATCATCACCATCTCCTTTAATATCAGGTCCCCAGGGAAATAAGCCAAAGTTGCTTTAAATGTCAGTCTCTCTATTGCTCTCCCTGGTGACCTTTAGGTAACCATAACAGTGTGCCTTCCAGGCTCAGTATATGCCCAAAGTCCCAAAGACAGTGGCTAAATAAAAGCCCCTCTGAAAGCCCCTCTAAGTTCCTAGATGCTGTGACTCTTAACCAACTGCCTTCCATTTTTGACCCACAGACAGGTTAAGCTAAGCCTGGCAAATCTAGTCATTATAAGTGCTTGTGAACATAACGCTCTGCCCTCGAAAGGAATCACAGAAAACTCATTACACTTCAGTAATAATAATAAAGGATCAAAACTTGAAGTACAATAAGATCATAGGTGTTCATTCATTCATTCATTCAGTCAGTCAGTCAGTGTGATGGTTTGTATATGTTCAGCCCAGGGAGTGGCACTATTAGAAGGTGAGGCCCTGTTAGAGTAGGGGTGTCATTGTGGGGTGTGGGCATTAAGACCCTTGTCTTAGCTTCCTGGAATCCAGTATTCTGCTAGCAGCCTTCAGATGAAGATGTAGAACTCTGGGATCCCCCTGTACTATGCCTGTCTAGATGCTGCCATGTTCCCCACCTTGATGATAATGGAGTGAACCTCTGAACCTGTAAGTCAGCCTCAATGACTTTTCCTTACAAGAGTTGCCTTGGTCATGGTGTCTGTTCAGAGTAATAAAATACTAATCAAGACAGTCAGTCAGTCATTTAATCTTCTGCCCATTGACCAGATTCTATATACTAATCAGACATGAATAGTAGGCTCAGAGACTAGGAAATGCAGGCATACACATTCATGTACCAGTGGGTAGTGTGACAGAAGAGATGTAAGCCAAGTGCTATAGCATCCACATGAAAAGCAGTGGCTCCTTTCTGGAGCACCATGGTCAGTCCCAGCTGAGATCCTTTTTTATCTGGGTTGGTAGTTCTCATTCTTGGTCTCTACAACCTTTTTCAGTCCAAATCTTACAGAACCCATAGGGAGTATCGTTCACGTGGACTGTATCTACCAAAGTATACCATATCTGAAGCTAGAACTGAGAGAAGTTAAAATATTTACTCTTCCATTTATAAATAATAGCGACCCTGCTACATGCAACATTACCCATGGATTCTGTGAAAGATAATTACATTTATAAAGCAAAGCCTAGTTAAGATAGTTCCTAACAGATTTTTGCAAAGCTTTTAAGTGCTGTTTTAGGAGCTGGAGAGGGCTCAGTCACTAAGAACTTCTAATGCTCTGGAAGAAATTTAGAATTCAGTTCTCAGCACACACATCAGACAGCTTACAACCACTGACTGTAACTACAACTCCAAGGATCTGATACTTTCTTTTGCCCTCCATAGGCAGCGGCATGGACCTGCTCATACACACAGATATGTAAATCTATACTTTTTCTTAAACCTTTAAATGGTGTCTTAATAAAAGTCAGATGGATTCTCATCTTGGATTCTACACTGAACACAGAACCAAGTTATTTTTGTTGGATTTTATAAAGACAATCCCGCTTAAAACAAATATGAAATCATAAACGATGGTGGTTATTTTTCCTCGATGCTACATAAAAGCTCAAAAAGTAATTTCTTCATTGTGGGGGTTTATGAGGGAGCAGAAACTGGAAGGTGAACTTTCTGTATACCTTTGATATAAAAAATCCACTGCTAAATTTGAAATCCAAAGATATTTTCTCTATTCATGCATGCTTTTGAAGCGATACGTGGAAAATAACATAACATACTTATTATATAGATTGTCTAAATATCAGCCCACTTCATGCTACAGGTTCACAATTCTCACACTCTTATTTCTGGTTTCATCAGAAAAGTCTTTTGGTATTGGAAAACTGTGATGTCTCTGTGGCCTTCGCAAGTTTTATAACATCCTAATGGTTCTCTTAAAAGCTTGAATCTTAGCATTGGCAACAAAACCGTTAGTGTTTGCTATTTAACCAAGCTGCTTTTTATTCATTTTGAAGAAAAGCTTTGCTAAATACATTCGAGAAGCTACAATTTTCCTGCCCGTTTTTCCTTCAGCTAAGAACTCTGTGACGAGACAAAAACAGGTACTTTAGCTTGTGGCTCAGACAGTCACACTGCAGCTTGGGGCAAATGTGCATTTCCCATTTGAAGACTAGCAGAGAACATGTAGACAAGGGTCAATAGCTGACAAATGAATTGTGTGTACTGCTTCACTTCAGTCATCCCCAAGTAAACACCAGATCTGTGAGAATAACCCGTGAGTATGGTTCAAAAAAGTACAATGACTGCCACAACAGTTGATATGACTGTTCTTACTCCTCTTACAGTATCTACAGTTTTTCCCATGAGTTTCAACAACCTAAATCAATGTAAATATCAACTCAGAAAAAAAATCTCAGTTATATCTTAATATTATGATGAAAAAGAGTTTAAAGAGCTTCTGCAAGGGTCACATTGACCTCTGGGAGCCTGATACATTCCTTTGAGACTCAGTGAGCTAGACACGAGGCCTCTGGAGTTAGCCTGGTGAAGATCAGCAGAACCAAGGTCAGATGTGCCAACTATGCACCTACTTCAGAAAACATAAGCATCCTGCTCGATGCTGTGGCACTGAAATGGTTAAGGATATGTTTTCTGGAATGTTTGTTTTGAAACAGCACCTCACTGTGAAGCCAGGGGTGGCCTGGAACTGACTATCAACGCCCTGGGTAGCACTGGTATTATAATTAGGAACCACTGTGCTTGGCTAAGAAACTATCTTCCTTTAAGAATCATACAATTCTTAAATGTATGGTCAAATGGAGAAAACTATTATTTTAGAATTAAAATATTACTAAAGAAATGTACTTGGAGTGCTATGAAAAGCAAGAAACTCTCAGAAATTTTTGAGAAAGAGGTTGCACCTAAGATACAGAGAGAGAGAGACAAAGAGAGAGAGACATACACACACAGATACATGCACATACACTCACAAATAAATACATAAAACACACAAATACACACATGCACAAATATACATCCATAACACACACAAATATGCACATACAACATATACATATGCACACCACTGTGTGCATATACACAGAACACACACACAAACACACAAAATACACATAACACACAGCACACACACAAATACATATGACACCCACATATCCACACACACAGCACACAGCTCACACATACAAAAACACATACACACAACACACACAGATACATACATACAACACTCATTTATGTCTACCCACACACACACACTCACAAAGAATGGAAACAATTCAGAGTTAAGACACAAATGTCAATGGTAGGTCACTGTTTTGAAGTAGAAGGCAGAGAGTTGTAAAAATGACCTTGAGGTCACCCATTTACCTGATCTCTGTCCAAAGAGCCTCAGAGTTTGACTTCAAAGTCAGAACAGATCCTGATATTGTTTTTCTCAGAGCTGACCAGATACTGCATCAATCTGGACAGAAACTGGTCTGAGGATGTGCAGGCAGCGTTCTATTCTATTTACTAGACCAGGAAGTGGCAAGGAGTGGCTTCCAGGGCCTGCTGGGACAATACAACCTCCTTTTTTTTTCAACTGAAAGATCAAAATCAATCTTGTCTCTTTCTCTGAACATTTTCCCACATGATGTGATGCCTGGAGCTGTTGCAATTGCCTTATTATGAATCTGCTAATGAAACCCACACTCATCCCTTCAACGAGGGAGAGCAACAGTGTTAAAGGCACTATGCTGAGGCTGGAAAGGGCAAGTTGTGGTTAACATGAGGGAACTGAAGCCAGCCAGGAGCACACATAGGCAGGTAGGTAAAGAGACCTAGAGAAAAGAGTGAAAGTCTAGAAGAGAAGGAAGGCACAAAAGAGTGAGGTACCAGAGGAGGTGGAATTCATGCTTCTGTGACATGGCTATGTCTCCTTTAATTTTGATGATGTTGTCGAATTCAAGGTCATGGTTGGGACTTAATATCTACACAGAAAGTCTTAGAAATTGGGGGGAGGGGTCATAATTAAAGCAGAATTTGTACAGTTTGCAGTTGGAGTTGCAGAGAAATCAGAGGCCATTTATGCCTAATAACTTGAAAACGTTAGGTAACCAATGAGACATCATGGCAAGTATAAATATGTAGGGATTACATTGAAAACTTAACTATTTTAGCAAAAATCTAAAATAGTCCCCTAGGGAAATGGGAGGGAAAGTTCATCAAGGTCAATACAAAGTTAATAAACTATTTTCAGGAAGGAATCAAGATCATACCTCAGATAATTATAGAGCCTCAAGTTCATACAAGTAAGAGCATTTATACACAAATCTTAGTATTTGCTCTGGACCTGGGAGAAAAATCACATAGATTTTGGGAGACAATTCTCATCTGCTCATTTGAGCACTGAATGTTGAATAGTTATAAAAACAATATAATTGACTATAGTGATAAAATGTATGTTAGGGAATGGATGGTGTCAGAGTGTTCTAACACACACGGATGGAGACTACAAAGCGATCAATGAACTGGAGAATTCCCAAGAACCAAATGAGGAGCAGAATGGAAGAGAGCATGAGAGAAGCTGAAAATAGAAACTATGACAGGTAGGGACAGTATCAGAGCCAGACACATTTAGGGATCAGAAGAGTGTGACCACAGTGATATGTGTACAAAATGCAGTTTTAAAGGTGGAATTGTGGGGGGATGTCCAAGTAATTATAAACCAGGATATTAGATGTACTGTCTATATGAAAGGTTGGCCAGCTATAATATCTAGGTCACTTGCTGGTTTCTCTAAATAAAAAATTTAACAGAGCATAGCTACAGTGATTTATTCACCTATTATATTTACCTAGTATCTATGGGTGCCTTTTCACTATAATCTATTGAGTTGTTATAGACACCAAGTGGCTTAAGATTGAAAATATTTACCACCTGTCCTTTTGGAAAACACTTGTTAACCTAGGTCAACACAGTTAATAGACTTATATAAAGGCAAGAGACAGATTGAAAGAAAAACAGGGCCAATGCCAAACACAATCACTGGTGAGTAGCCTGGACACTAACAAATGGGACAGAAAGGAAGGGAGAGAGTGGCAGAAGTAAAGAGATAAACTCCCCAAAACAATTGCTATTCTGCAAGGATAGCCGAGCTCCGTGTGCAAAGGATATATATATATATATATATATATATATATATATATATATATATATATATATATATAGAGAGAGAGAGAGAGAGATTAGTTGAGTCTTTTCAGTTTTTCCATTTTCTTGAATTAAATCTAGTATGTGGTCACCCAGCTAGCAGGTCACCCAGCTAGCATTGCATTTCCAGGTATGGCATATGGCATTTCCTCCTTTTTTAAATTAAAAAAGTCATATTCTGAGCATCTGCCCTTCCCCTTCCAGCAAGCTCCTGCATCCTTGTGAACTGCTTTACCACAGAGGAGAATACTGGTTTTAAGGATAGCAGAGGAATGGGATGGAAGGATCATAAGCTTCTAAACAATTGAATAAAGCAGAAAATTCTGCCAAACTTCACCTCTGATCCTTGGATTGTCACCTGAGGGAGGCATAAGCCTCTCTTGATTTAGTTGCTTTTACACAGCCTCTTGGGTCAGAAATAATTACACAGTTCTTTTTGTCCAGAAAGCTAACCTATCATGCCCATTTAAAAATCTCACTTAAGAAGTATCCCCATATCTGGGATTTATATTTACATATATGTTTTATATTCAGTTAACTCTGGAGTCCATACATGGTTCTGATGCTGAGAATTCATCCAATAGAATCTGCAATGGCATGGTGAAGACAGTAACCATCCATCCATAGGCATGGGAACATCTGAAAGTGTGCAGTGTGTCACTTAGCCATGACACTCCATCAGATTATGCCCCTTTGTAGTGCTAGAATAAAAGAGCCATTGTGCTAGTCACACTTTTGTTCCTGTGACAAATATTTGAGAGAAACAAGTTGAAATGAAACTTATTTCAGCCACAATTTTAGAGGTTTCAGTACAGGGTCACTCTATTGTTTTAGGACCATTGCAAAGCAAAAACATCACAGAGAAAAGATATGGTGGATAAAAAGCTCTTCCCCTCATGTGGACCAGGAAGCAAAAAGGAATAAATAATAAAAAAAAAGTGTAATGACCAAAATATAGCTTTCAAAGGCATAGTCCTACTAATCAACCTCTTCCAACCAGCCCACACTTTCACCAGTTCCGACATCTCCCAATAATCTACTTAAATTTTGAGCTGATCAAAGAAGTTAACTATTGCTTAGGTCTTAGTCCTCAAGATTCATGATCCCATGAGCTCTGAAAATACACTCACACACATACATAAATGTGCTTTATTCACTTCCTAGGGCAATTTAAAAATCAAGATTCACAACATTCGTCACCCAGGAAATACTAGGACGGACAAAAAGGGGGACACAGATAAAAAGAGTAAGGCAGAGAAAGAAGAAGAGGGAACAATAGGATAAGGAATGAGTCTGAGGGAATTTATATGCAGGGAAAGCAGAGAGACCCAAAACCTCAGTCAGGACCACGGTGTGCTGACTTGCAGTGTACCAAAAGATGCCATGTGCATTCAGACTAAATTCCATACAGTGGAAATAGAGTCTCAGGGAAGCTAGATAATGTGTCAATCATTCCTGCAGTCTAGAAAGAGTTAAACACGAATTTCACTAGGTACTGCTAGGATGTACATGCTTAATCTCATGTCCCTTCAACTATGTGTTGCCACTTTTAGAGATGGCACCAAAATATTATGTAAATATTTATTTACATCCTTTGACCTATATTTTTATTTACTCTTTCTATTACTTGGTTCCTTAATCTATAGCTCATTATTTCTGACCCAAGTTCTATGACCCATTCATTATCCCAGCGTCCTTTGACTTTTATCTATTACTTAGGTGTTCATTATCTCACTAACAAAGTCACTAATTCACAAGTTGGTCATTATAATCATCCCATCTCCAGGTAATGATTTAGACATCATAGATCATTTCAATGCTGTTTAAATTGTTCTAGAAAAAAGAAGCAATTACTTTTATGGAGCAAATGTAAAATTGATACTAAATTCTGACAAAGGTTACACAGTCAGAAAACCTAAGAATAGCCTCACTTAGAAATAGTGGTGAAATGTACTCTTCATAAAATATTATTAAACAAAATCCAATTTCATATTCAAAGAACAATTAATTATTACCAGGTAAAGACTGTTTCACAAATGAAAAAGCAGTTCAAAATGAAAAAATCTGTGTATATAATTTAGTTTTCAAATAAATCCAAGGACAATGTATTAGTTAGGGTTTTACTGCTATGAAGAGACACCATGATCAAGGCAACTCTTATAAAGGACATTATTTAATTGGGGCTGGCACCAGGTTCAGAGTTTCAGTCCATTATTAACAAGATGGGAACATGGTACCATCCAGTCAGGCATGGTGTAGGAGGACCTGAGCGTTCTACATCTTGTTTCAAGGGCAAACAGAAGACTGGCTTCCAGGTAGCTAAGGTGAGGGTCTTAAGGCCCAAGCCCACAGTGACACACCTACTCCAACAAGATCACACCTACTCTAACAAGGCTACATCTCCTAATAGTGCCACTCCCTGGGCAAAGCATATACACAGCATCACAGACTACAATCCTATCATTTGTTCTATAAATACTGAAAAACATTTAATTATAAAAATATTCTTTGTAAAGAAAAAAACTCAATTCTTCTTTAATATGCTAACTTTTATTTATCTTAACCTAATTTCAGAACCAGATCTAAAAATTATCAAACGGGTATATAGTAAAGGTGACATCTCAAATCTGAGGGAAACCGGAGGCAACTTAATGAATGATACCAACATCTGAGAAACTGTAGAGATAGCTAATGTATTACTTCACATAGTATATCTGAACAAGCGAATATGCCACCACATACCAGAAAAAGCTCATGATCTATTAAACATTTAAATGTAAAGGATAAACGTTAAGATTTAAAAGAAAACTTATGAATCAGTTTATAATCTTTAAACATGTACAAAATATTCTCAGCTAAACTTTGAAAAAGTATAGAATCTAAAAAATAACAAAAATTAATGCTTTTATTTTATAAATTCCAAATCTTTCCCAAACCTAGTAACAAAATGAACAAACAAGGTCTTTCATGGCAATGCACAGGTTTCAATCCAGAATTTGGGAAGTAAAGGCCAGCCTAGGCTATATGAGATTACCACAGAAACAAATATAATCAAGGGGAACGAATCACAACTTTATGTAAAATGCTTATAATTGACATTATAAACAAAAGGATAACCTACCAAGTATCTGAGTACTTGTAACAAACAAAACTGAATAGCAATGGGATGTTAGTCTAGTGGACTGACAAATATTACACAGCTGTGAACTGGTAACTACAAAGTGCTGGATATAGAAACCTTCACGTATCGCTGATGAGAATCCAGACTGATGTACCCACTGAAGTGCAAACTGACAATCTTGTTATGTATTTTTATCTTTATGATCAGAAATTCTCCTCCTGGCATATGATATATGAATTTTACCCCAAAGTACCTCAAGAGATATGCACAATGATAATAATCACAACATTGTATCCGGTGGTAGGCAGTAAGAAGCAACCTGTGTGTCAGCCATCCATGGAGATAATAAAATATGGTCAATATCCACAATGGGGTGTTCTGTAAAAGTTGTATTCCTTTGAACTACGGTGCCAGTGTTCCTTATATGCACTGCTATATATGGTAGGCTATATATGTCTGAGTACCATATACATCTGAGCTTACCTGAGAGCTAATTCAAAGTTAAAAATTAAAATTTAATCATTCCGTCATTGCACTAACTACATTTGCAGTTCTGAAGAGGTACATGTTATTAGAAACTACCATATTGGATAAGGCAGACATAAAATAGCATTATTGTTAGACAAAAGTGGTCAAAAATCATGTATCACGGCATGATTAAATCTTAATAAATATAGTAGTGAGTAAATAAGGAAAAGGGCGTGGTCAAGCACACCTGTAGTCCCAGCTTAGGAGGTAGAGACAAAAGGATCAGAAGTTCAAGGCCATCACACATTAAATGAGTCTCATTCTATAAATAAATACATAAATAAGTAAAAATGTAAAGTCTAGTTGTGGGACAGCAAAATGACTTGGCAGGTAGTGGTGCTTGCATACAGCCCTGAGTTGTTGAATTCAACTCCCCCAATCCACACAGTAGTAGGAATGAAAAGACTTTTGTAAGTTGTCCTGTGATCCCCACAAGTACAGTGTCGCATGGAACATCTGAATTCCCCCACACATGCACACACACATGCACACACACACGTGCGCACACACAAAGGCACACACATATGCACACCCAAATGTATCCACATGTGCACACACATGCACACATACCCCACACACACACACACATACTAAATATTTTTACAAGGAACAGTAAATAGAAATTAGGAACAAAGATAAAGTAAAATCGATGCCCAGAAAAACAAATAAAACTTTGGAAAGAGGCTTAAATAGACTTAAGTTAAAACTAAGCTGTGAATTGGGGAATATTTTTAGCATAAGTCTCTACATTGTAATCACAATAAATATGCACAAACACAAAGAAAAGTCAGTACATGAAACTTGTATGCAGCCTTCAACCAGAACAACTTCTTTGACAAATTCAAGAGATTTTTCTAAAAAAGGAGACACTCAATGTATGTTCACTAAGACTTTTAGCAAATATGAACTTCTTTGGGTACAAACTACAAGAAGAATGCTGTTGCAGACATCAAGGGGATGAGCATCATTAAAGACAAACAAACAAACAAACAAATGACCACAAATGTTCCCTGAAAAACTGGGAAACAATCCTATTACCAAGTTCGCTGTTGGCCCTGTTGTAAGCACACAGGATCAGGGCAAGAATTCTGCCAAGATAACAAATGTGTGTGTCAAACGTATCAACACTTCGAGGAGTCAAGATAACTTCCTGAACATGTGAAGAAAAATTATGAGATGAAGAAAGACACTGAAGAAAAATATACCTGGATGCAACTGAAGAGACAGATTTCAGTCCTGCCCAGAGTCTAGAGTTAAGGCAGTAAAGATGAGAAGAAAAAAGACCAGGGTATTTTGTAGGATAGTCTAATTACTTTATAATACCATAACAATGGATATAGTATCACACAAGAAAAAATGAGAGGCACCAACACATGAGCATTTATGAATATATGTAACTTTAGAGTGCCAAGAGCCAACTCTAATGGCAGGAAACTATAATAAAAGAAATCACTCAGGCGATTCAAGGTCCCTAAGATAGGCTACAGAATGTGACAAAAACATTAACTCTATTATAGATGTCTGAACAGTCTCTCAGTAAAGGCAGTGAGGGGTACGTGCTGACCTAAGCAAGTTTGGAAATGAGTAGTGTTTAAAAATAAAGCAAAAAAAAAAAAAAAAAAAAAAACAAAAAAAAAAAAAAAAAAAATAAAAAACAGTGTACCAAAAACTGTACTCTCATTGCTAGTCATTTGTGGGTAAGCAGTTCTAATAACCACTACAAACTGTATTCTGGAATTGAAATTTTAAATAACTGGATGGCAGATGATCAGAACTGGGTTTCCCATTGTGGAAGTAAGATAGTAAGGAGAGAAACTGTAGAGTGATTCATGAATCCATTAATAATACAGAAAGTAGAATAGCGTTAAAGTGGTCAGTATGAACTGATGCTTAACTTGATACGCCTATAGATGTTACCTATAGAAATGGCCTCTGCATTCATGGGTAGACGAGTCATTATACATAGTTTGTTCCTTTGATGTGCCAGATAACAGGGTCATCAACAACAATATACCTAGTCAGTACATAAAATAATTCCTGCTGCCTATATCTTGGTTTTTAATACTATTAAAAAAAAAAAAGAAAGAAAGAAATCAGTGTTCCTGAGATATAGAACCATTTCAGGTATGTGGAGGGAATATCTGAGATAAACCTAAAAGAACTTATGTTCGCTAAAAGTAAAAAGTGTTCAAAACAAAAATCCACACTAACAGAGGCATGTGAAATGCACAGGAGCCTACTAAGAGAGTTCCCATTAGACAAAGCTAGAACAAGCAATTTGCACAATAAAATCAATAGAATAGTATTGAATTAAAACCCCAAATATAAAATAAATATTTCCTAGTGTATAAAATAAGTATTTATGAGTCCATTTGTTATGAATGAATGAATAAATAAATAAATAAACAGAAAATACAATTCTCTCATATAGGATGATTCTAAATAATTAATAAAGACATTAAGTCTATAAAATAGGTAGTATAGTGTGGTCTGTGGGCAATGTATTGTGCTGGAGTTGAGTTCAGAATGGGGAGAAGAGTGAACCTCTATAGCAGAGACCTCACAGAACAGCCTCACTAAGTAGTCAAGATCAACAGCACCTGTGATCAGCCATGCTGATATCACATAATAAAAATGACAGAATAAGCCTTCTTCTTCAGACTCCCACATCTCTTCTGATTACCAGAAAAAGTTCAGAGGAATCCCAATGGAAGATTAAAAACCAGTCAAGACCATTATGAACAAGTCTGAGAACCTGTCATTGGCAAGAGAAGCCTCAGGAAACAGGACACGTAACCAGAATGTAGTATCGTGCTCAGGACCCTGAGCAGAAAGCCAAAAGCTGGTTCTTTGGCTGTGACAAGAACATCAGTCTAATGTAAAAGGTTAACAGGAGGAGAGCCTGAGTGATCATGTATCTATGTTCTAAATAATGAAGCATGGTTTTCAAAACTAAAAAAAGAAAATAATTCTGTCATCATCTTCAAAATTCTCTTTATTCCTCCCCATCACCAAGATCTTCTATTAGCTGTGATTCTGCTTATTCTGTCTTTTGTATCCTTGCTTTACATAAACATTTGACCACTCTCTACCTGTCCTCACACAAGATGACCCCATCATACATGATGACACATCATGAGAGTGTCAACAAATTTACTTCCTGTCTTCAACTAATGATGCTTGTAGGTTTTGCTATTACCAATAGCATTGTCACGAATATTCCTGGTATACACTAAAGACTTTCTGTGTTGTGCATTATGTAGCCAGAAGTGAAACTGCTTGGTCTTAGGGTGGTCACATTTTTAAGCCCGCTTTTACAAAAGTTGTGGTATCGATTCAGATATCCATGAGCAATAATCTAATTTTTATGAAGTGTCTTCTGTGAAAAGAATCCTCATGAAGATGTTTTGATTTTCTTATAAAAATTTTAATCTACATCATATTTGTAATAAAATTAATATGGTGATAGATGTCATTGTAATGCATTAGAAACTGTCATAGGTTAACACTCTGGATGGTTAACTTGTTGTAATCTGTGGGCATCTATCTGAATGTGGTTAAAAAGAAAAAGTGAAAAGATTTAATATATCTCTGCTGAAAATGTGCCAAGTTCTGTCCTCACAAACTGACAGTTATCTGAGAAACTCCTAGCCATTTAATTTTAATCATATTCAAAAGGAGGGAAGGGAAGAAGGGATAAAAGAAAAAAATCGATAGAGGAAGGAAGCAAGGAAGGGAATGTGTGTGTGCATACATATACATATGCATGCATGCATATGCACGTACATGTCTTTGCTCTATAAAACAAGATCTCAATCTTCCCTCCAAAGAGGGATAAAGAAATTAAGCTTGTATTTATTTTTCTTTCATAAGCTCCAATGTCTTGAATTTAAGCTGTATCAGCAGATCTTGAACACTTGAAGCATCATAAAAATTCATCATTCCTGCATTCAGAACTCCTTTGATGTAAAAAAATCTACATTTCTATGGAGAAACAGTAAATAATAACCCTCTCAATACTATAAATTAGTGTGATCTGCTTGTATGTGTTGTTCAAGTGTTGAAAACTCCAGCGTAAGATTGCTATCATTCATCCCACCATGTCTCAGATGAGGCTTCAATTCCATATAAACTTGTTCACTGGTAATCTAAACAGTTCACTGTATGGAGAAGCAAAGCAAATAAAGGAAATACGTTTTAAAGTTTCTCTTTCAATGGGAGATGTAAAGATGTGTGAGAAGAAACTAGGGATAGTGAAGTACTTCAATCGCTTACGGTTAGTCCAAAGCCCACCTGTAAGGAGAAAATGCTGTCCAGTGTTAAATCTGAAGCCAGTTGCTCATTACATGATAGCCCACTGGGCTCTGATGGTAAATTCTAAGCAGCGCAAGACCATATAACAAAAAGTCAGAGGCTTCATACGAGAGCTAAACATGGTGATTTTGCATGGGTTCATGGTTCCACCTTTTCATACTTTGTTTGAATTTTGAGGGGACAGTTCTCAGAATATTGACATATCGTCATCACCAACTGGCTTATTCATCATGCCTGTGGATGCCATAGAATACCTCCAAGTAGTAACGGAACAGGACTAGAAATAAGAACCTCTCCAATTCATCATAACCAAATCGAACTTATTAGGTGTTTCTTGGTGGAGTTCACCCTCTGCATTGAGGCTTGTGTGAGGAAAGACTAATTGGACAAAGATGTTCTAGAAGCATTTGCACACAAAGGATTTCTTTGTATAAAGCAGATGAATGTGTTTTCTTTATCTTTGTCATTGCCAGGGATCCTTTATTTATGTAAAAAGATAATTTTTGAAAAAATTAAACCATACAGCAGAAAGAAAGAAAGAAAGAAAGAAAGAAAGAAAGAAAGAAAGAAAGAAAGAAAGAAAGAAAGGAAGGAAGGAAGGAAGGAAGGAAGGACGGACTAAGTGTCATATTAACTATCCTAAGTTTAAGTGATAGACAGGTCAACCCATTATTAACAAGTGGACCCTGAACACTTTGTTTACCTCAATGGCCTTAGCTCTTCTCCACTTTGGAATGGATGGTAAACCAGAGGCTGACACTACATTTGTCTTCATAGACTGTTCTTTTAACCACCACACTGGACTACTCTAGACACCTTTGACAGCATCTTGTATGTGGATTCTTGCTACACAAATACAGGCTGATTAATCCTTAGGTGTACTTTTGTGAAATCCATGATAGCTAATGCAAGATGCCAAGGCTCAAGGACAAGCTGTTTTTTTTTTTTGTTAATGTCTATAGATGCAAAGGCTCAAGAGTTGATTTGAAGCAGAACACCCTCTTCAGCTAGCATTGGGAGTAATAAGCACATCTTATCCATAACACTGAAAATCTGGATGCCACTCTTCATATTAACTGTATTCCAAGATCAAATATGCTCCCAGAGCAGGAATGCCCACTTCTATGAAAGCCAAGATACAATTTTTAGTTGAGATATTAGTCTGGTAAATGTTTGAAATCTCCCAAGAGAATAATATGGCTTATGTACTCAAATATTTTTAGTTAGAAATTACAGTTGCTTTGCAATACTTTAAGAACCTTCACAACACATCTGAAAGCAGAGGTTTAGATTATCTGACTTGGAGTTGTCTGATAAGTACCATAAAGAAGACAATTTGCCACAATAAAATTCATATTTGTGGAAAGGCAAAGCTAGAGATGGCAGGACCTGAATATAAACATTCTAATTCAAAACTATATATAGCTAAAGAAGATGTAACTTACAGTGCCATCTTACCTTTGTACCACGGTCTGCAACTCTCACCTCAAAAATAGGTGGCAAGGACTTCTTCTACACTACCACATCTTACAAGTAAAATTGACAGTGCTGGTAGCTGAGATAGCCTCTGGAGCCCCATCTCACTGTTTCCAGGTCAGGTCAGCCCTTCCTGCCTGACCTGTGGAGAGCCATGCCTTACTCTCCAGACCCACACCCACACCCACTCTTACCATATCTAGGCTCCACTCTAGTCAGAGTAATTTCCATACACAACCAGGTTATTTCTATATCCAAGTATTTATAGTCACCACCATCCTGTTAACTAACCTTTCCACATGATTGCAAATACCTTCACTTCTAGATAAAGCCAAGTCAAATCTGCCTTTTACTCTATTCATATATACGTGTGTGTGTGTGTGTGTGTGTGTGTGTGTGTGTGTGTGTGTGTGTGTACAATATATATTGTACTCTTTGTAAACAAAAAATGCATTAGTGTTCCAGATGACAGTGGTCTGCGGAGGGGTTAGGGAAGACTTCACAGAAAGGTTATATAGATGCAATGTTCATACAACAGGACACCCATAAGCAGGGAAAGACAGAGCTCTCTAGGGAAATGAAGACGTGTGCAAAGTCTTTAAAGGATCCCAAAAACTGTAGATGACTTGTAAGGATGTGAGCCTTGAAAAGGTGGCAGCAAGATCACTTATTAAAGGTCCTTGCTTGGAATGGAAAAAAAGTGTGTATGACTCGTTGACATGGTAGGACTTGAACCTCAAAGCAAAAGAAAGTCAACACTTGCTTTTTCTTTAATTCTCATTTTTTCATTATTCTCATTTTTTTTCCAGGAGTGACAGGACCTGATTTTGGTCAAAGCACTGCTCTTCTCCCAGGAGCATCTATTTCCTTGGCATTCTTATGCTTATCAACATCCAAACACACAACTTGATATGATTAAAGTTCTTACAAGTATCTTTGTGTTCCTGATGAGTAGAAGATACTTGGGGCCAGGGATGTTGTGGTTAACTTCTGTGTCCTGATAGCCCCAAAGAGAGCTAAGAAGTATGAACTTCATAAATTCCCATAGCTACTAACTGGAAGCAAGTCTGCCACCAGAGAAGTGTGAGACAAGATCTACACGCAAATTATTATTTCCCTAGCTATGAAGCTTGAGTTGCATGCAGCACCCAGGATCCCAAAAGTTAACTTTAAGAACAAGTATCCTCCATGAACTTGGACTCCTCTCCCTTTCTGTTCCTTTAGATGCTTCTCCTTTGGAATTCCAGGACAAAATGGACAGACAGACACCAGCAAATCACTGGTTCTGAGAGTATTTTGGCACCTGGGAAGTTGGAGAACAACCATGCACTTTCTGGTCCAGAAGTGAAAGTGCCTGTTCCTCTGTGTTAATGCCTTAGTGCAGCAGGTTACCATAGCAACCCCCACAGGGTGCTGCAGTGGGCAGCTTTGTACAGCTTTGTACAAAGGCTCAGGAAACCAATTATTGAACATCTAAGCTTTGGACATCTAGCTCATATAGGTCTATATACAGGCCTGGCTTTTGGAATTCTTCAAAAAGAGAAGTGGCATTCTGAGTGGCTGCTAGCCCAACCGCCCCCTTTCATCCATGTGTGTGCACCTTTATGCACAGTAAATACTGCATGCAGAACCCCAAACAATCTCCTTAAGAAACATATAATTCTCCCACATTCATTCTTCCAAAGCATGTCAAACAGATTGAATTTGCACATCAGCATGACTTCAACAGAACTTTGTATCCACTGAATAACTCAACAAATTGTATGCTGCAATGAGTAGCACAGCCACTGTTCCTATTGCTAGCCAGCCCCCAGTC
Organism: Arvicanthis niloticus; assembly: GCF_011762505.2. Classification (NCBI taxonomy): domain Eukaryota; kingdom Metazoa; phylum Chordata; class Mammalia; order Rodentia; family Muridae; genus Arvicanthis; species Arvicanthis niloticus. Next base: position 45,277,041 of record NC_047667.1, on the reverse strand, counting down.
TTATTATGTTATTGGTATTTTTCCTGCATAAATAAATAAATAAATAAATAAAATAATCCATTCAAGTGTGTAGGTTGGCTTCAATGGTTTTAACTGAGTTGCACTCCAGGAACTGTAAATGAACTTTTCATAGGACCAGGTAATCTTTAAAATTACTTCTCCATTGAGGCTCAAAAAGGAGGGTTTACTCACCTACTCTTTTTTCCCTCTCAGTATAAAGATGAATCTTTGTAAAAGAAGAGCAGCAGGAAAGGTTCTAATTTCACCTGTGGTTTCAACCTACACATGGCCAGCAGGGAACCATGTTCCTGCAAAGTGAATTTGAATTTGTAGGACATTAAGTAAATGTGATAGTATCCTGGATTGATATTGATATTCTCTCTCTCTCCCTCCTCTCATTCTCTCTCTCTCTCTCTCTCTCTCTCTCTCTCTCTCTCTCTCTCTCTCTCTCTCTCTCTCTCATTCTGGTTACCTTTAACTCTTCTCCTGGATAACATTGGAATATATGAAGCATATTGTAAGACTTTGTAATTGTACTCTGATGAAATGGCATGCACAGTAGGTGCAGGCAGCATGGAGAGACATAAAGCTTCAGATGGAGAAGTAGAGAAATGTGTTACCTAAGTCACATGAGCCTGTGATGCTTGGCAAGATGCTTGTAATGAAAACAAGAAGAGCAGTGTCAAAGGGACATAAGATGCAGGGCCTGAAGAAATTTTGAGACCTAAGAAAATTAGGAGAAAGGGATCAGAGAGATGTAAACAAAGGAAAGAGAAGCCATTCCATTCTGTGTGCAGGGATAGCTATACCTACCTAGGGTAGTCAGGAGAACAGAGGAGAGCAATAGTAATAATGGACCACACAGTTAGACCATTTCCTTAGGAGACATGTTTATATGTCATGGAGGTGTGGAGGCACCTGAATAAAAAGGTTGTTAGATTTAGACATGAAGGTACAACTTCCTAAGATAAACTTCAGGCTCATAAGAAAAAAAATATTTTTGGAAGGGTTTCCAAGCCCTGAGGAGTGAGGATCAGCCCTAGCAGTAAAGTATGCACATGCTGACAAGATGACCACAGAACTCCTGTTTCCAAAGTCTGGGGGATAGCTGTGGTTGGGTCTGGGTGCCCAAGGAAGTGAAGCATGTGTCATCAAGCAGTGAGAGAGGCCTATGAGAGTTGGGCTGGAAACTGACTCTGTTCAGATGTGTTCCTGAATGAAAACTCAAGGCTGAGAAAGGTTTCAGAGACTCTCTAGCAACCTGTTCCTTTGGGGCAAGGCAACTGAGAGGGAAGAAGGGTCAGGTCTCCAGATTGGATGTGGGGAGACATCAGGTGCACTGAGGCCCAAGTGCTGGCCTGCAAGTGGGTGTGAAAAAAGGTCCAGGAGTGGGGCGGATCCAGGGAGGTAGTGTGGGGGAGGGGAAGTGGCCACAGCAAGTGAATGTGTGGAACGGGCGCGGGGGGGTGGGGCGGGGGGGGCGCCTGTCCAGCGCCTCCTCCGGCCTCTTCCACCTTTCCCGGGACTCACCCAGCACGAAGTAGGGTAGCTCCGTGTTCTCTAGGTCGTCCACAACGACCATTTCTCCGGGGAAGTCATTGCGCACAGAGAAGAGAAGCTTGGGTTCGGAGGCCGAGGGACTGTGCATGATGCTCAGGTCGTTCTCACGCAGGAAGGGCAGTGCCGACACAGTGATGCTCTTGAGCTTACACTCCAGCTCCTTGGATGGATCCACGTCGCCGGCAGCTGTGGCCAGCACCGCAACCGGCCCCCAGCAGCAGGCGAACAGGGCGCAGAGCCCGGCTAAAGCCATCTTGAGCCCTGGCCGCCTTCCTCCCAGCGCTGCGATGGTGGGGGAGGCAGCCAGCAGGGAGGGAGCAGCGAGCAAGCAAGGGAGGCGGGGGAGGTTGGGGAGGGGACGCGGAGCTCGAAAGCCCTGGTCCCCGAAATGAGATGCTTCTCAGAGAGCCTAGGTTTCAGCACTGAGGTCTGGAGAGCCCGGCTCTTTGTTTCCCAGAGCTGCTTATCTGGGGAAAGGAAAGGGGGGTTGGTGGGGGTGTGTAAAAAAAAGAAAGGAAGGATGTTGGGAGGAAAGAGGAAGAGAGCTGGGGATTCTAGGGAATCAGGTCAGCCCCCAGCTGGCGGATGATGCTCCTGCCTCTCTCCTTTCCATCCCCCAGGCTCTTAGTTATTAACTACCTGCTCTGCATTTTTAAAATTGCGTCTTTGTAATGCAAAAATCTCTCCTGTCGCAGCATCTTCCAAAAGGCTTGGGGAAAAAGCATACACTGGCACACACCTTAAAGGGCTCATCTTCAAAAGCAGGTGTAGGGGTTTAGGGGTGTCTTTCTAGATAAAAATATACCCAGTGTTTTGGGGGGTTGTGGGTGTGGCTTATCCTCCTCCTCCTCATTCTCCTCCTCCTCTTCTTCTTCATTTTCTTCTTCCTCTCTTCCTCCTCCTCCTCTTCTTCTTCCTCCTCCTCCACTCCTCCTCTTTCTTCTCCTTCTCTTTCTTCTCCTCCTCCTCTTCTTCCTCTTCAAAAAAAAAACTTCTTAGTTGGATTGGATTTGTCTGTTTGATTAAGGTGTTGAGATAAATGCACACGGATACATTTTGATCCAATATGGATTCTGCAGAATAATTAATGATAATATTTGCAATGTTGATATAAATAGAGCAATCAAAAAACGACGAACAACAAAAAAGGAAGTCGATGTAACTCATACTGTTAAGCAAAATAGAACTTTCTCTTGCAGCTTCTGCCTCGTTTCATCTCTGTCACAAATGCTATGTACAATAAGCAATACAAAGTTGATGCGGATGCTGTGATTGATAGGGAAAAGGAGACTTAGCTCAAATAAACGGTAAGCATTTAATTTTAGAAAATTCAGTAAATAGAACAGAGTAGAAAGTATATGTGAGAAATAAAGTTTCTCAGCAGCCATAGTCCATGGGAAAGAAATAAAGAACATTGCTGGTCGTTCTGAAGGTCAATCCAAATTCTGTCAAGAAAGGAACAGCATACTTAGCCCCCCTTACTAAGTATTCTTAGAAACACCACCACCATCACCCAAAGTTCATAGCCATCCTTAAATGCTGCGTGACATAAATGATATAAGAAAAGCAACATTTGGGGAATGCTGGGATCTGATATCTGGCTGAACTTCAACATGATAAGCAATGATTTAACTCAAAAGTATCCCCTTCCAACATATCTGTTCAGGATTTAAATCCCAGAAGGAAGACTGTACTCAGTTTCTACTCTAGACATAAAATCACCACCTTCTCAAATAGGACCCCAGCTTTGAAACAATTGCTGTCCTGACCTACCTGGCGTGACTTAATTGACAAATGCAAGTGTGTGCCCTTTAAAAGAGAAAACTATGTGCTATACGTTTCACAAGATTAACCTAATGGAATAGTTCAATCTAGTTGAGCCAGCCAAGTTTAAAGTCACATTTAAGGATTGAAATAAAAAGAAACAAAGAAAAAAAAAACTTATGAATTGATGTAAGTTTTGTTTCAAAACCTGACCCTGACATCTGAAAATTAATACATATGTATATTACCATGTTAACATAGCAAACAACTGAAAAAGGATACGTCAAATAATGGCCTTTCCAGCCACCTTCACTGCTCCCCTAAGAGTGCCAAAGGACATAAAGACTCCATGAAATCTTTCCCTCTTCTCCAGCATTGAGAAAAGCATGGTGCATAGAGAGGCAATGTGATTTGCATGGGATAAAATAAAGCCAGGAAACAGAAGTGGCTCTGGAGTGTGAGAAATGGGGTGCAACTGTCAGATTATTTATCTCTTAGTGGATTGGTTTGTTTAATAAATGAAGAAACTAAGGCCAATAAAATAGTCAGGGGCTTGATGAGATCAATGTACAGAGAGTATGTGCAACTGAAAGCACAAACAATATTTCTTAGATGATGGCAATTCATTCAGCAAACACTGAGCATCCATTATTTTCTGGGCATCCATCAGAGCATGGGCAGAAGGAATAGCCCTCCTGTTTCTGAATACTACAGAGCCTACTATAATTTTTAAGTCGTTCTGATTTTGAAAAGATCAAGTGCTATGTTAGAAAGCACAAGTGTAACACTGGAGGGTTGGCTTCCCACAAGTCACTCTAGAGCCTTCTTAAAATGTCACAGTTGAGAGTGTTAGATATTGACATCTTGAACTTCTACATGATGTCAATTTCCACAGAGGAGTTTAGCAACAGGGGCTATAGGAACAAAAAGACAATTTATTTTGCCAAGGCACACGGTTCCCGTACACACGGATGTAATCTCATATTGTCTACTTTTCAGGAATTAAATACTTAGAGATGAGGATAGAGATCGCAGCTCACAGAAACCAGAGAGCATCTCCTGGGTGCTGCTTTACCTTAAGTGAGATGAGGAGATACAGGTGAGTCTCAGTCACCTTTTACAGGTAGAGGTGATGTGCTGTGTCAAAGCTGCATCTGTGTTTTAAGGCTTTCCCACATGCTCTCCTGTGGAGGGGAACTTGAACTTTGCCCATCTTCAGTTTCTCCTGAAGAAAATAAGCTCAATTGTCTTGATCCATATCCCATGCTATAGATAGTATACATAGAAGTATTTACATTATTTAAAATATACTATTTAAATATAAACTCACTAAATGTTAAATATATAATTTTATTATAAAATTATTTTAAATAAAATATATCATTTTAAAATACCAGGTTTTGTAAGGTGTAAACTTGACTTCTCCCTTGAGGTCCACTGTTCTATATTTAAATGTTAGTGGCCTCTTTTGTGACTCTTATAATACTGTTGGATTGCTTTCTTTATAAGCTAACTCTGTACTCAAGTACCCAGGTACCAGAATTCTGGTGGTTTGGAAATTTAAGGAAGTTTTCATTTCATATGCTTATCCCCCTAGGTTGATTGCCCACTGTGCAGTATTTCATTCCCTGACTGCTACCCCCACAAACTATGTGTTCACACCCATATGCACAAATGAAAATAAGCCTGTTCCCCATTCTCACTCCTCCTGTGCCCTTCTCTTCACAGGAAACACAGTGCCTTTCATTCCTTAGGTTGTCCAAACTCCTCAGATAAACCTCCAGTCTCATCTTGGAAATGAGAAATCTCATCACTTCCTGTTCTCACCGATGCATTTCATTCACTGAATGCACACACACAGAGTAATGCACCCACTTAAATGCATATACACATTCAGTACAGACACTGAAAACAGTGTCTTGCAGTAAATGTTTTTATTTGTAGTATTTAAACAACAATAATGCTAATACATAAATAATAATAATGCCTAGCTTGCATGGCGTACATGAGAAGGAAAAGAGATTATGTATGCAGAGGATCTCACACATTCAGACATTTAGCTGTTTTTCAATGATGATAGCCCTCAGCACTGTCGTGTTACATGACATAACTGTTTCAGACAGAAGTGGACTTTTGAAACATCTCCACAAAAATTTCTACACTGTTGGTGTAAAACATAAACGTAGTGATTTACATTCCTTGATCTTTACCCAGAAGAAATGATAGCATGTGTGCAGTAACAATTAAAGGGTGGGACTAACTCAGATAATCGTCAGCTTCATGTCACCAAGACATAGTAGTGAGTGAAAGAAATAAGGTGCAGAGCACTGTAACCTAATATTCTATATTTTCAAGGTTTAAGAGCAAGCAATTTTTTGGCAGTGGGTACTAGGATAGTAGTTCTCGTTGGGTGGCTACTAGATTTACTAAGGAAGAACAAAGGTTTGCTTTTGTAACGTTGGAAATGACATGAATAGTAGTTACCTCAAAGCACATACTACCTTCATCAGATGAACATTTGTAGGTTTTTTTAATGGATATTTTTCTTCATTAAATTATCTTGGGCTATTTTTAAAAAAACAGCCAAGCTACTTGATTTTCATGTGATCGGTTTTCCCTTCCCTTGAGAAATCCTGGCACCTTTCTTCTTTCCATTGCCATGAGTTACATCTGTTCTACCATTCGTCCATTTCCTCACTCCCTCAAGTGATTTCACGAGAACCTTGACCTCCAATGTGTTCTTACTTGGGTCAGGCTCAGTGAGCCTCTATCTCTAGGAATCTCAGGAGCAGTTTGGCTCCACAGTTGGGAAACGGTTAAATTCTCAGTATTTTACATAGATATGTCATCTTAGTTGAAGATCTGAGGACTCCACGGGACCACTATTCTCTGGCATGTTTTATAGCTGAGACTCCTGCAGCGTGCAGAAGGAATAACTTGGGTAAGATGCAGACGAGGAAACAAGTCAAGATCCGATATGGTGGGAATAGGGGTTTGTAGATAAGAAGCAGTTTCTAGGCATCCTCACTCATATAGAGTGGCTAAAGGGACTTTTTACCTAACCTACCTCTGCATATATCTAACTTCTGTCCTCTTTTGTCTAATTCTTTACAAAACAACCTCTGATGTTGCTCTCAACTCAAGGAAACTAAATGCAGACACTTCTCTCTCTCTCTCTCTCTCTCTCTCTCTCTCTCTCTATATATATATATATATATATATATATATATATATATATATCTCCTCATCACATGACTCAGTGGGAATTCCTCCACATTCCATACCACTTTCAACTGACCTTTCTTCAACAATGTCTCTTTCCAAAATTTAGTGTGGTTCAACAGTTAGTAGGATGCATTTCAGCTTCACACATTTATTAGAACATCAAAAACACGTTATTCATACCCATTCAATTAAAGTTAATATCTTTATCCCTCGTTCTTCCCTTCTTTCCCTCCCTTCTCCCTCCCTCACCCACTCCCGGGACTTCCCTTTTGATTCACAGGCTCAGCAAACAGCACCTGCTTCTCAGAAACAAGGCTTGTCCTGTTCTCCTTTCTCTAGTCTTCCTTTAAAAACCCCGAGTTCTTCTTCCTGACAGCCACTGGCGTGAAAGGAGACACACAGAAGGAAAACACCACAGGCAAAACAATTCTCTTTCTTTTTGGACGCAGGCCATTTCAGAGGTCTCCCCAGAATCCCCAAATTCTCCTCTTCGCTGTTGTTCTTACAGGCCTGGTGTGCGGTGTCTCAATTTAGTTGCCCAGCGATTCTCTGCCTGGCCATCTTACCACCAAACTCCTATCGTCTTTTGCCTCTCTCTGTCTCTCTCTGTCTCTCCCTGTCTCTCTGTCTCTCTCTCTGTCTCTCCCTCTCTCTGTCTCTCTCTCTCTCTCTCTCTCTCTCTCTCTCTCTCTCTCTCTCTCTCTCTCTCTCTGTGTGTGTGTGTGTGTGTTATTTCTCACTTGGGGGCTCGCTTCTAATTAAGTAATTCAGGAGGTTTAAAAAGCACAGAACAACTAAATGAAACCTCGAATTAGAAGGAAAATGTCTCAAATGGGTCCCCATCTCTGGGAGTTCTGGTTAAGCAAGCAAACAAAATGGGCTGGGACAAATGATTATTGTAACTCAGAAGACCAAAGCAAATGTAATTAGTTCCCAGTCTACTTCTTGTTTCTCAGCCTCTGACACTCTCCAACCCTCACTCCCAACCCCACACGCAGTGGTAAAATTATCCAATTCTTTCTTATCCTTACTGGGGGAAAAAAGTCGCTGCTGCAAAGCTGGGAGGGTTAACAGAGCTGGTACCCCAGCCTGCCAGTTAGCCAAAGGAGATTGCCGGTAGGCCTCAGAACCCGCCCCCTGCCAGGCTTCCCAGCCAATGGGCGCCTATGGGGAGTATGGCGCGGGGTCCTATTGGCTGCCAACCTACGTGCATAAGAAAGAACCAGAGAGGCAGGCAGGGCAGCATTGTTATCTTAAGACACTCATCTGGTGTCTGAGTCTGCAGGTGACACTGGTTAGGTACGGACCACGAAGTCGGAGTGGGGACGCGCCCGGCTGCAGCTCTAGGATGGAATCCCCCTGCCGGCTGAGCGGCTCGAAGCTCAACCCGCAGCGCCTCCACTGAGCTCGGCGGGTTCCGGAGGACTTGGGAAATGCACCTGCCGCGCGCTCCGAGGACACCAGCAAGTCCTCCGGCAGCCGAAGGAGCCCAGAAGCCTGAGGAACGGTTTTCATCCATGTACAAGGCACAGATTTCGGATGACAGGGCGGGTGAGTCTCTTTAGAGTTGGAGGAAAAAAAAAAGCAAGCTCTTGGGTTTCACCTCGGTCGAGGGACAGGGGACTCCTCAGTTGGCTTCCCACTTTCCTCACCTCTCCCACGCCGCGTGCGACCCAGCCTAGCGCTGATCCCACTTCACAGATGCTGTGGGTGCCTGGGATGCTTGCTGCTCCGCGGCAAGGCAGCAGGCAAGTGGTCTAAACGCCGCCGCCGCGGCGGCAACAGCAAAGCCCAGAGCAGGAGAATTTGAAAAGAGACATCAGTTCCCTCTCACAAGCTGAGGGGGAGGCATTCGCATTTCCCCAAAGGAGAAAGAGCCACAAGAAATCATGAAGTAAAAACTTTGGAAGGCTGCCACTGGAGATGTTGCACAAAAATCGGGCGTCTTTTCGGAGTCTCCTCGCAGTCCTTGGTGGTTTGGGGAGCAGCTGATACAGCAAGAAGGGCTCTTACAAGGATTCAAGGTAATCGTGCAGGGGTCTGTATCCCCTGGGTTTTCTGTATCACCTTTCGTTGTAATTTTGATGAGTCCTCATTCAACCCTCTTGTCTGGTGCCTGGCAATTGCAAGCAAAAGGAGTAACTCCCATTCCATCTCCTAGTTTCTGTCAGGTAGAGCTTAGCAGTGGACTTTGGGTTTGAGCTGACTCTGGAATTGCCTCCTGGTGTCGCATGGCTGTCACAGAGCTTGGGCACTCTGCCTGACCTATATTGTTTTTTTGCCTGGTTTAAGTCCTTAAAGTTAGTACAACTCCCATTAGCTCTGGAAAATTCATTCGGGTTCCATAATTGCAGAGGATGACAAGGACTTTTGCTTGCCTAGCTGATGCTGGACAGAACAGCACGAGGTTCACTGTGTTTGGGGAGAACCCTAAAGACCTGGTATTGTATTGTGCAATACAGCTGTATTCACATGGTCATAAAGCCTTGTAACATGCTTTAGAGGCCAGTCTATTTCTTCTATGAACATGTAATAAGGGACAAAAATAATTCCTAGGAGTGAATCCCATAGTCTCCTTTGGGTGGTATAACAGAAACCCCAATCGATTGAGTCAATCCTGGTATTGCACTGGAGACACTACATGGGGGCTATTGCTGTGCTGAAGGGAAGGGTCTGCTAAGACCATCTATCAGCTTGTTTTCCCTGTTCATACACAGGCGTGTGTGTGTGTGTGTGTGTGTGTGTGTGTGTGTGTTCACAGCTGTATGAAGGAAACTGGCTGCTCACAGAAACACCAAGCATCTCTGCCCAGCCCCTGATCGGACTGTGATGCCTGGAGTGTCCCTACCCAGTAGGAGGATGAACTTGTACACTGCCGTTCTAGCCCAGAGGAGTTCTCTCTTCACCAAGCAGTCTTTCTGCACGGTACATATTTATCCAGGGTATATAGACTTAAGCCAAATATTAACTAACAATCAACTGGATGCACTGTAATGTGATTGAGAGGACCATTCTGTAAAGAACCATATGTATGTTTTCCCCTGTCCTGGGAGCAGGTTGCCCTGAGTAGGAACAAATGTACTAAGAGAATATCAATTATAAAATAAAATCCAGACCTTATCCAACAGGGCCAGTGATATGCTAACATAGGCCAATAAAAAGAATTAAATGTACACCGAGGGTCAAGTATTTCAACCCAGGTCTCCTCTAGACACGTGTATGGTGATTCCTTTGCTTTCTTCACCCCGTGTCCAGGCTCTTGGAAGATATGCAATGCCAATACTAACCAGGCAGCTATAGGATTCTACTAAATCCCCTGGGGGGCAGTCTGATGACATCAGGCAACAGCTAAAGTGGTGCTGGAGTCTATGTGTTTCTCCCTCTTGATTTTGCACAGTTGTATGCATTTTTTTTGTTATTACATGGCCTTCTAGAGTTCCTTCTCACCTGGAATGAGTTTCTGTGTGGCACTGAGAACATGACCAAGCAATGCTGCCACAGTGATCTATCTTACCAGTACCATAGCTGCTACCCACTCTGGGAAAAGATGCATGCTTTGCTTCTGTAAGGAAAGATGTGATTTGAAAAGAAGCCGAGCAAGGATACTGTGTTGTAAGAGAGCAAACATCAGACCAGAATCTTTGCTGAAGGAAAACAGCTGGTTTTAAGGGGTTTGACAGCTGGGCTGCGGCCATGGGGGAGCCAGAAGCATTCTTGACTCTTACTTCTTTCTCCCCACAAAAAATTGGAGTTGCCTTTCCTTTCCCAGAATGGAGTGGTATGTGCTACAGTGTGGAAACAAGGAGGGCAGAGGAGGGACAAGCTGGGGAGGACAGAAGCACCCTGTGCTTGTGTTGGCCTGGTTTTGAGAATGGTGAACATCTCTTCCTGGATCTCAAGATCCCCTTCTGAATGTTCCTAACTGGCCTCCTGACAGGTTGTTTACTGAGCAAAGCCAGAGGGCACAGAACATCCCTGCGTCATCAACTCCTCCTGATCCCCTTCCCCAAGGTACAGGCTTGTACCTGGGGAGCACCACCTTAGAAATATCCCTCTGAGAGGGTGCTCCAAAATCCCTCTCCACTCAAAAACAAGAGATACTGTGAAGGGACTGGAGATAATGTGTGGGTACTTTCTGCTGGCTGAAATGTTCAGTGTTCAGGTTCCTAGCTAGTGTTTAATAAGCACAGGGTGGTGTTACTTCTGGAGTTCCATTCTTTTCCTCTTAATATTAAGTCCTTGCGAATATTTTGAAGAGCACCTTTCCCAAAGAGCTCGGAGCATTTACAGAAGTCCTCTACATAATCCTCAGATGGCTTATAATCTCTTTGTCTTTGGTTACCCTGAGGTGTGGAGCTTGAATTATTTCAGTCTTCTTCTTGGAAAGGGGAGTGCAAAGCAACCCAGGAGAAGATCTGTCTTATGTGGGACACACAGCAATAGGAAAACTCATGGAATAGGGCCTGGGTCTTATTGCTTCTTAAATAACCTCAGTCCTATGAGCTGCTTCTATAACCTCAGTCCCATGAGCTTCTTCTAAGGATTCATCTCAGTGTTTGTGATCTGACTTGGTTGCTTTATGCTTTACAAAGCTAGGAGGCTGTGATGTGATCTGGGGGTCCTCCTCTGGCAGTATGTCAGGGTAGGGAAAATTAAAAAAGCCTTAGGAAACTTTGTCTTCATGATTTTGTAGTCTACTTGGGAAAATAGGCCTATGGTCCAGGCAAAAGTAAATGATGATGTAAGTTCTCAACAGAAGTTCAATACAAGAGAAGTCAAAAGACTGACCTTATTAATCAGTCATTGATCTGTACTAATAATAAGAGCCATCAGGATTCTACTGAGGGAGAATTAGAATTGAGCTTTGAGAGTTAAAAGTGGAATATTTTGGGTAGGCAGAGAGGGGATAAAGGGTCCCAGCTGATCAAGTCCCTCACTGGAGCACAGGGAGAAACTGAAACCAGTACAATTTACATGCGTCTTTGGGGTCACCTCTCTTGCAACCTGGTAATCTTATGTATCTGGGTTATTTGTATTAAACATGTATGGCCTAGCAGAAGTTGATCTAGGACCCTGACAGGGCTCTGAAATACTGGACATATCATTAGGCATTAAAAATGTTGCCTGCCCTTCCATCCATTCTCAGGTCTAATCCACATACAGTGGGAAAGGCTTTACTCAAGGTCAGAGAACCTATCAACTTTATATATAAAATATTTGAGTGAAGATGTTGGGGAAGGCAGGCAAATTTCAAGAGAACACAAGAAAAGACTGCTCATATTTTAGAGTCAGAATCCTTTAAGAGAGAGCTTTGATTTTCCTCCATTTCCTATTTCTCCACCCAAATGTTCCTCTTGGGGTTTACTTGGAGCCGGCAAAATGCCAAAGCCCTTAGGCATTTAGCATTGAGCAGAAGATTTTCAATCTTAAGATTCTTGAGCATGCCCATGTACATAACCTCTTGTCTCCTCTTCTCTTTCCCTTTTAATAAAACATATGCTGTTGCAGTCACAAAGGAGGAAACCACAAAAAAGCAGGAGGGGGTGGGGAGTGGTACTGCCCGCAGCTGTACCATGAGGTACTGTGATTGTTCAGCAGAGCAAAGAAGGGAGAGGCATGGTGTCAGCTTGGGTAGACCCAAGGGGAGTCTAAGAGTTGCTGCCTTCTAACACGAGAAGGCTCCAGCCAGCTACACATACACACATGTTCTAGGAGTCAGCCTCTCTCCCAGAGAAAGGATCAAGAAAATAAGCCTGCGAGGACTGCCCACCACTGTGTGAATGACTCCATCCCTATAGCAGGGAAAGCTCCCCTTGGGCTTGAGAGTAGAATAACTTGCCACAGTTCACACCATAACTTCTCCGAGGTCTGGAGGAAGCTCCCTGGGAACTCAGTCTTTGTACTTTGGCCCAGGAGTGCAGTCTCAAACCAGATCTTAAGAGACATTACTCTCTCTTGAAGATTCTACCTTAACTCTGCCTGTTACCCTTGCTCTACTAGCACTGCTATGCTAATGACCATCAGCTGGGCTGTACCTAGGACACCTTTTCTCTTTACTTTTCAGAAACGTACACTGCCGTGTTGGGGGTTGAGCCAGAGTCCCGGACACACAATGTGTATGTAGTTCGTAATTTTGGAGGAAACCCTGCTCTGTTTGGAAAGGAAGTGTCAGAAAGCTAAATTATGATGGCTGCAGTGGGCTAGCCTTCTCTAACATACTGGTGCAGGCTGGTCCTCTTTAAATTATCACTCTAATATGCAGAGGAAAGTAGAACACCATCACCATAACCTGCCATCTTCAGTGGCTGGTCCAGTTCCATCATTTATTTTTCTGAAACTCACTTGTAATGCTGAAATACCCGAGGTACTGGACTGGGTAAAATGAGGAGCCATCGCTGGCAGAAATCCACCCAAGAACTCAACAGGTAGCTCAGGAGCTCTTGAAATGCATACTGGGACTGTAAAATGCAGCTTGTGTTGAAAAGATTTGTTTTTCAAAAGCCATATAAGAAACTAGGTATGTGGCTCTGTTGACACAGTTCTTGCCGAGCATGCTCAAAGCCCTGGGTTTCATCTCTGGCACCACATGAACCAGGACTGGTGACACACACCTGTTAATTCTAGTACTTAGGAGGTAGAGTCAGGAAGATCAGAGTTCAAGGTCATCCTCAACTATATGAAGAATGGAAGGCCTGCATGGATATAAAAGACTTTGTTTCTACGAACATCCCACCACCACCACCACCACCACACACACACACACACACACACACACACACACACACACACACAAAGAAGCAATGTAAAAAATATCACTATTTCTACACTGATTTTAGATTTAAATGGTGTAACATTTCAGATATGCTTGGTTAAATTAAATCCAGTTAATTCATTTATTTAAGTTTTTAATATAGGGACCAGAAGTTAATTTCCATCTGTGGCAGACATTGCATTTCTTGTAGACAGTGCTGGCCAGGCCCTGCAGAGCAGTAGCAGGTTAATGGGGAGAAAAGGCAAAGATTGAGACAGGAGGAGCCAGAAACATAAAAAGAAAGGGAACGTGGAGGGAGAGGTCAAGAGCGGCCCAGAGGGAGCCTGTGGGCATGGATTTCTGAAATTTAAAAGCAAGGAACACAAATAGCTTACATGGCCTATATTTATTTGAGGAAGGACCTAGCTAACTGTGACTCAGCCCACCGGAAGCTTTTGTAAAACAGTATAGCTCTCGGCTCACATGCCCAGAGTGAGTTGGTGAGAGACCTCTTGGTTTAGACTGTTTTTTTTTTTTTTTTTTAGAGGGAGTGGGTATAATAGTAAAAATAACTAAGTGAATAATCTTCAGGGGCTCTCTCCAAAGAATGAGGACACACTTGGTTGTACCACTAATAGTCTTAATCTTCAAAGTCCCTCCTTTGCCATCTCTGCTACCATATGACCTCCCTGTCCATGACTTTTTTCATTTTTCAAAACAGACATGTTTTTAGTGTGGTGGGGAGACAGAAGAGCCCCCACTGTATTGTCAAGATCATTTATCACACTATAAATTAAAATGGAAAGATGCAAGCGTCACACTTTATTTGTTAATTACAGGTTGAAATCCTATCGCCCCTTCATCATAACTGTGCCAGTGTTGTCCATCATCCAGATAAGGTTTGGGCATGCCGAGAGCTTCTCTCATATTTGCTTAGCCCTCTATCATTTTCAAAAATGTTCTCTCAAACTACATTTCACTTAATTCGTGCAACACCCCCCGGGGAGCAATTATTATCTCCTTCCTATGTTTTCCACCATCTCTCTTCGGATTACCTTTATGATTATATTTTCTAATCCTTTTCTTTATATGGTCTTTACTCAGTCTTGCTTACAGTTTTAAAATATGAATTATGTGAAAGAGGCATTATTTCCTCTCAGAGCCTTGTCTCAGCACCTACAAAGCCCTCTCTTAGGGTGCTGCTCTTAATGTGAAATAGAGCAGAGTACCAACTATAGCTTCTGTACATTAAAGACACTCAACAAATGCTATGCCTGTTTCCTGCTAAAGATCTCCAGTTTGATACGTGAACAGTTTTGGTATCCCAAACTAGGCTTGTAGTCATTTTGTTCCTTGGATACCTGCTTCAGCAGATGACACAATCAAATCTCCAGGGACATGATAAAGAAATGTGAACCTGGACTTAATGGAATATATATGTAATCCTGGCATGGGAAGGGGAGGCAGAAGGGTTGATGAAAATTCAAGACCAATCTCTTCTAAACAGGGAGCTCCAGGCCAGCCAAGGCTAGCAAGACTGTGCTTCAAAATACAAACAAACAAACAAACAAACAAACAACAAAGACCTCATTGGATAAGAGAGCTTGAGTTGGAGACTTGAATATCTGAGTTCAAATCCCCAGCACCCATGTGAAAAACAAACAGCTAAAACCAACCCAGAATAGCTGTATGTGTCTGTAAATGCAGTGTTGGGGGAAATGGAGACAAGCAGATCTGGAGGGCTAACCAGGTAGTCCATCTGAAATGACAAGCTTCTGGTTGAGTGAGAGACCCCATCTTAAGACACTAAGGTTGAGAGCAATGCAGGAAAATACCAGACATCCCATTCTGGACTCTGCATGTGAACACATGGGCCTGCATAGCCACACACTCACATGTATGCACCACATACACATATATCTTCAACACGGACACACACACACACAGAGAGAGAGAGAGAGAGAGAGAGAGAGAGAGAGAGAGAGAGAGAGAGAGAGAGAACAAGTAGGTAAATTATACTGGCCTTTCACTTTCTCTCACGCGGCTCCCCACCCCCATGCAATCAATCAGTTACCCTGCAAAAGGTGTGCCTCTGGTGACTTTTGGAAGCCTTACACTCCTGGTCACTCCTCCTGCCACTCTCTGAAGTCAGATTCATTCCTTTTTGCCTGGACCTTCCTGCATTTGCTCTCACTGTTTCTTGCCTCCAGGGCTAGCCAGGTCTGTTTCCTCCTTGCAGCCACAGTGATCTTTCAAAATGGTAAATTTGATTATGCCTCTCCTCTCGTTGCAATTCTCCTGTGGCTCCCCACAAGCATCAGAATGAAATCCAAATTTCTTAGCCTGACAAGCAGAGCTCCTTCCTGAGCTGGTCCGACAGCCTCTCTGTGAGCCTCTCCTCCTTTCTCCCTTTCCCACTGCAGCTTGCAGTGAAGCCCAGCACTCTGGCTCTTGGCTGTGACATGGTGTTTTCTGGCAGTGCCCTCTGCTGTCCTACTCTCTGCTTTCTGGAGGTTCCTGAGCCTCAAGACTCTGTAAACATTATCTCCTCTGTGTAGGCTTCTCTGAGACTCTGGGACAGAATTAATTGCCTCCTCCTCTGTACTCCCACACTTCTTGCTCAAATCTCTCTCACTCTATTCACAGTGTAATGATTCGTTTATGTAGCTTGGGCAGTGGTGTTGACACTGGGATTCTAAGACACAGTTCTTCAGAGGTATTCAATACAGAGAACATATTATTGGAAGGCGAGTCCTATCCTCCAGCACAAGAGATGGAACAGAGGCTAACAGACACCAAAGCCTTGTCCTCTAGGTGCTTCCATTCTGGGGGAAATGTACCTCTGTGGTTCATAGGGTCATTGCTGATAATGGGCAACATTTTCATAGCATTTATGTGTCAGGCCCTGTAGTGAAATCAACTCTCATTTACTTATCACAGTGATTCTATACACTAACTTCATCCTTTCTATCTTACATAATGTAAATCGGAACTTCAGAGACATGAAAGAACTATGGCTGGAGATGGCTCAGTGGTTAAGAGTGTGTGCTGCTTTTCCAGAAGACCTGAGTTCAGTTCTCAGCACTCTGTTGGGCAACTCAAACTGTTCGTAACTCTAGCTCCAAGGGATCTAATACCCTCTTCTGGACACTATGAACATCTGTATATATGTGACACATGTGTAAATACAAGCAAATACATACCCATATATAAAAATATGTTTAAATACTTTATATGTAATAAATATATTAAATATATTATATAAGTATATAATATAATAATTTATATTTAATAAATACATAACATGTATTTATAAGGAAATGTGTATTTATTTAATATACATTAAATGATTTATTTAATATACATTAAATGATTTACTTAATATATATTAAATGTAAATAATATATTAAATGTAAATTCACTATATATTAAATAAATGTTTAACCGAGAGTGGGACAAGGAAGTGAAACTAGTCCAAAGTCACACAGCTAGAATGTTAGGGAGTTGGTATTCCACAAAGTTTAGGTCCTGAGTCCATAGGCTTTATTATGGTCTTCAGAAAAATAACCTTACAGGCCAGTGATCAAATAAGACAGTTTTAGGTAGTGGTAATGAAATAGAAAAAAAAAAACCAGGATATTGTAGGAGCACATGACTAGGGTAGTGTTCAGAAAAAGAACTTTTACTGAAGGCTATATTTAATTTGAGGTGACTTGTCCTGAGAAAGGCAGATAGTGCTACATCTGACGAGGCATCTCAGAAAGCATCCAGCTTGCTGCTCTTGACAAGGCTAGAAAGAGATGACACGTGAACACATGCCCATCACCCAAAAGAACTAGAGGAACAAATAGGCTGGGGGAGGGGAAATTTAAAGGCATCTGGACTAGGCACTATTCCCTAGATTACATAGATTGAGTATGTTACTTCTTGGATTACATCAACAGAAGCTTCCTTACCCTAGCTGCCTCCATGAATGCCCAGACTCATCCTTATCCTCAATCCAGATGCACATACACACACACACACACACACACACACACACACACACACACACACACACACACACCTAGGCTTTGCTGAAGCACCTTTATTTTACTTTTCTCCTGTGAATGTAGTGTCACTCAGAACCTTAGTGAAGTGACAGGCACGACAAAGGTTGGAAACAACCCAGAGGTATGAGCAAATGGGAACAAGATGAAAAATGACCTGGACTAGAGAGAGAAAGGGAATCTGATTGGAGAGGGGCATGGAGAGGGGAAGATTTAGGCAACGCTGCTGGGTGGCAGCTTGGTCATTATGTCGGTCTCCACTGACATCCACACATGCATCTATCCATCTGTTTGTCCTTCGTGAGTATTTTTATAAGAGAAAGTTAAAGAAATGATTTGAAGAGCAGGTAAACCTGGAACAAGCTCATAAGTATTTAAGATACATCCTAAAATGAGTAGAACTTGTACTGGGCTCATTTTGTTGTAATATCTCACTTAATTTTCGCTCTCACCTCATGAAGGGCGTGCCATTCTTATTTTGTAGACTGAATGCAAGGAAAGTAAGTTCAAAGGACCTAGCCTCAGGTTCTAATTACCGCAGGAGAATTTCTGACTTAGACACCCTGGGAGGCTCTGAGCCATCAGGAAAAGACCAAGTTCCTAGTCAGAGCAACTCCAATTCTGTGTTGGTTACCGACCAGCTGTGTGACATCAATTAGGTTATAGAGCATTCGTGAGCTATGGAACCTCCACCTAAAAAAAATGGAAATGATAACATCTACAGAGGATTAGAGACAATGATTGAGAAATGTCCAGGAAGTACTTGCCTCAAAATGCACATTCAGAAAATGGTAGCTGCTGTTTCTGTGTCTCCAAAGATAAACCCTTGCGAGATATTGATTTCCATAGAGGTCAAATCTGGGACTCAGGCATAGCCAACTAGAGTTGATACTGCCTTTAACTCCCGCTGCTGTGGGGAATGAAGCAGGTATTTCCTAAGAACCATTAGCAACTACCAGGTCCCATAATGCTTTCCGGGTATTTTCTCCTCTGATCGTGTGACAAACCCTCCTAAAATGGGCTATTTTCTGTTTATGAATAAGGAAAATCGAAATTCCCAGAGATTAAATAACCCATTCAAGGCTTCCCGAGTGGATGAGCCAGAGTTCACACTTGACCCTAAATCTGTCAGATGTAAAAGCCCTTTGCTTGAACATTACACTTTGCAATGCATCCTTGTCCTAGGTTGTGTCCTGGGGAAAAGGTAGCTCGGTGGCCAAGCTAAGAGGAGCCGTTCCAATATCTGACTGATGTTTTCTTAAGTAGGACAGAAGCATTCTTAACTCTGAAGGGATTCCTCAGAGCAGGCCACCAGGGCTGATAGATGGTAAAAGACGATCCAAATGCGAACGCTGGGAATACAAAAGCAGGCAAAACAAACCAAATCAGAAACACAGACAGAGCCTGAAGAGTCTCTAGTGCAAAGCTTTACATGGCCCGTTCACTCAGTGCACATATGCTGAGTATTTCAAGGGTCCTTTCTGAACACAGGTGTGTTCCTTTTTTTTTTTTTTTTTTTTAACAGAGCTAGGCTTTCAAAACAAAATTAGAGCTGAGTATCCTTGGGCTTGGAGGGAGGTTTCCTGAGCTTCACAAGATTTTTAACCTTTTAGGAAAGCAGTGGACTTTCATAAATAAATCTTCACCTAGAATTCCAATACACCCAGCCAATGCATATGGAAGGCTTTCCTTGGAGCAGGCCTAGGTGCCTGGAGCTTGGTCATTCCACACTTCTCTCCTTCTGCTCAAGGCACTTCCTTGGAGCAGTAAAGACTTCTTGAAACACACTGAAAAGCATGTACTATAGAAATCCTTCCAAAAGCAAGACTTGCCATTTTTTAAAAAAAAAAAATATAATAGGTGATATATTAAAATTGATCATAAAATGTAAGACCTTTGCCAACACAGACACATCTGTGACATTCAGTGAGACTAGGAAAAATTACTGCTCCCTCTTACTCTCAATATTTGAAAATGCATGAAATTCAATGTCTATGAATAAACACCTGCTGTGTGCCAGGAACTGTACCAGACACCAACGATGCTTACATGTGCAGTCTCCTTCAATTCCATCACCTCCCACCCCACACAAAGGAAGTGTCTCTCATTTTACTCAATAAAATGAGAAGAACTGAGTAAGAAGAGTTTCTTGACACTGATCTGAGAGCTTGGCAGTTGGGGAATAATGGTTTTGGGAATTTTTGTTTGCTTGCTTTTAGACAGTGTCTTGGTGTGTCTTCTGGCTGGCATGGCCTGGAATTTGTTATATAGACCAAGCTGCATCTCAAAGAGAACCTCCCAAGTCTCTGCCTTCCCAAGTGCTGGGATGAAAGGTATCCTTACCAAGCCTGGCAGTGCTGGGATTTTAACAGTGGGTATACTGAATCAGAGTCTGACTTTGGTCATTAACTCCTGAAACTTCTACATTGGATAGAAATAATATTTATTAACATATCTCATAGTTTCTTACTGGAGGCCAACGTGCTTTAGCTGTGAGATTTTATTTACCTCACCTCTTTGCTTTCACAAAGCATTCTGATCCTCCCAGACCCGTGCTGCGAGTCCTCTTCCTTGACTCTTCTCTTCCTGATCCTCTAGTTTGGGGGTAGCTTGTTCATCGGGGACCGAGCCCAGTGGTAGAAGTGGTTTGGAGGTATCTACTTCCATTCTTCACTTGGGAACTTACAGGGCACAACATCCTGAGCTGGAGGTGGCCATGCTGGAGCACAGATTTCAGTTGAGTTTCTGGAATAGTGTAGAGTCGAGGCTCCAGAGAAGTCCTTGTAATGCCCTTGAGGAATAGAAACGTCTAGGCGGTGCATAACTACTGTAGGGGCAGTTCATTTCTGCCTCCCCTTCACTGTATCTGGCCATTTAGCACACTATAAATATGTTGTCAGACAAGAAACGGACGCAGGTGATGAGCATTCCTGAGGGTGATAGGTCCCCAGAGGCTTCCTGAACACTGTGCCTCTTCCTCAAGGCCAGCATCCTCCTGAAGCCTCTGGGCTCTGGAGACCCCTAGAGGCAAAAGCCTGTGGTAGGAGCATCCCCCTGGCCTCCAAAGCCTCCTAGGAAGGTTCTTGCCTAGAGGCCTTTTCTAAAAGCTTTACATGAAGCACACTTTCAGCAAGTTCAGAAGGCATAGCCTGGCACACGTGTGAATGTGCATGTGTGTGGGTCTAGAGGAGTGGGAAAGGCTGGCTACATTTGTAGAAGCAATCCTGTCCAGTTCTGGTCTGTTGTCTGCCTGACTGAGCCGTGTTCCCTTGTGCCTGACAGCCAGCATCTCTCTCAGCCCCTGCAGCCTGGGAGACTGCCCTTCTTGGCAACTCCTTACCACCTCCATCAAGGCAACAGTTTCCCGAAGGGCCCTTCACACATCGCAGTAACCTGATCAACTCATTTGTGCTGAAGTATTAATGACTAATAATGATTTAATGTGGTGTCTCCCAATTAACACTGAAGCATTTCAAAAGAGAAATTCACAGATTTTTAACCCAAGTGAAAGGCCCATGTTTTTCTCTTTTTAGAAGGATTGCAGGCCCCTCAAAATGTACAGAACAGACAGTTGCCTGGATAATAGCCACTCCTAGCAACATTCGAAAGCATTGTATAGGAGCTTACATAGAATCACCTAACAGAGTCCTTTTCCAATTCACAGTCATTAAAGATAATGCCTGTCTGCATAACCCCCACTAGAAGAAAACTAGGATGCAAGAGCTGACACAGCTAGCTCCTTGTGTCTCCATAACAAAAACTAGATGCTCAATGGGTTTTCCTTCACTTGTGGGAAAGACTGCAGTCATTAAGAAAAGAGGTTCAGACACTACTAATCAGAGTGGAGATCTGTAGTGATAAGAGTATGTTTTCATTTTACTCCCTGGGGGTAGGGATATGGGGCTCCTTTGGACGCCCCAAAGCAGCTGACTATGATTTGCCTCATGCTTTAGCAGAGACGTGGTTTTGCCAGGTGAAGATAGTTTCCGTGATTGTGTGCCATTTTGAATTCTGGGAACTTTTCAGAGGTTGTATAAATGCTAGAGCCAAGATGGACAACATGGCTGGTGGTTGGTGGTTGGCTGGGGAGGAGCCTTTGGTTGGGGTTTATTAGTAGTCATACTCAAAGAAGCAAAACAAGAGGAAAGAAATTAGATTCGAGGATCTCTCTCCCTCTCCTTCTCTCCCTCTCTCTCTTTCTCTCCTCTATTCTTTATTCTCTCCTATCTGGTAATAGGGGGTAAAATTGGGAGGATAAGGGGTGTGAAAAAGAAGAACCCACCATGTAGCAAAACCAAGCACAACCTACACAGATCTTTGGCAGACTCTGTTCTGGGCTGATCAAGTGATCTTACCCAGTTACTTTACTGCTAGTCTCAGTGCACATAACTATAAAATGGATGTAGCAAAATTCACAGCCCAGGATTGCTTGGTGCATGAAATATTGCAGAATTATCACCTACAATGTCTAGTGTTTGAAGAATGTCCATCCTGTGACAGTTTTGTTCCTAATCTTACTTTTATTTTTATTGTTTTCCCCCTATCTTAAGCTTCCAGTGCAGGACAGCATGCAAATGCCGTATTTATTGATCACCTAGAAGATTCACTAGCAGTCCAGCCTCCTAGGCGTGGTTGCTTTGGTGGTAATGAACTGGATTTCTTTCCAGATGAAGGCATTGTATGAGACTTTTTTCTCTCCCTCTGCTTGGTTTCTTTAAATGTATCTCACAAATGCAGTGAGTGAAATGGATTTGGCAGTGACTTAGAAAGACTTAATGCATTTCACAAAAGGGAAAAAAAAGCCATAACAAAACCTGGTTTGTTTTTGTGATATATGGTTCATGTGATATGACAAAACTCCATTTTTATGCTTAGGAAAATTGGCTAATTTAAAAACAGTTGACACATGCCATATGCATATAGAGTAATGATAGATTTTGCTCAGGCAAACAACAGAAGAACACAGGGCCAGAAATATCTGCTGGAGTTTTCATCAGTTAAATTCTTAGGTTATGGCAAACCTGCCCTGTGTAAGAGAGAGGAGGGACACAGAAAATGGACTCACAGTAGTCTCAAGTGCTTGAGTCAGATATTTGATCATAAAAACACCATCTATCAAGAATAAAATACAGACATTGTGTTTTCATGAACTGAATGAGAAGAAAGAGGAAGTTACTCCACATAGCAAGCTCTATGTGCCAAACTTTAAACAGTTCTAAAAGGTATTATCCAGAAAGAGGATGCAAATGACAAAAGAGATGTAAAATTGTTTAGAACCCCTGATTTGTGTGTTTCAAGCTTTTTCTGGTCACTTCTCTTGTTGGAAACATGCACAGTGTTTGGCCTTTATATAGCACTTAAAATGTGCTTTGGTATCCTCCTGTAAATAGTTCTGCATAACTCTGTGCCTCAGTCAGAAGCCCAGGCTCTTGTGGGCTGGATGGTGTGCAGTCTTCTGGACTCAAAGAATTTTATTTTATTTCATTTTATATATATCAAGACATGATTTAATTAGTGAGTACAGAAAAAAAGTCAAAGAGCTTAGAGGTTTATGGTCAGGTCTTCAGGACCCAGCAGCTTGACATTCTAATCCTGTTATTTTTCAACTTAACCTGAACAGAGTCAGCAGAGTCAGTTTTCTTTCCTCCTATAATTCATTAGTTATTAAGTTTTCTCTCCTTTTATTCTTTTTTCTTGCCTTTGCTTTGTGTGACTCTTCATTCTGGTCTGCCACTGCACTTTTCCTTTCTCCTCAGGATATCACAAAACAAAGGAAGCCAATATCTTGATGCCTCATTTGTGACTAGACCAAGTAGAAGAGGAATTTTCCCTGATGTGTTTTGCCTTCTAGAATAAATCTTTTGTCCTTTGGTGAACCTGACCATGAACGTGATTACAGTTGGTATCCCCCAAGTGATATGAAGGGGAGGGGCTAAGCAGTGTGTGGCCTCCCTCCTTAATCATAGACTCAGCACCCCAAAGGCAGGACCCTAGGTTTGTCTATTAGCCTAGCCCCTCCTTCTTGGCACAATGTCAACTACTGGGAAGAGTTCTTTTATTTACAAAATTAGCAATACAAAACAAAAACTGTATAAACCTAACTATTAATCCCACCACAGCATTTTCATGAAAGTCTGGGTTGCTGAAAGTTCACCAAGCACCATTTCTACTGAAGGTAAGGTATTCACTATTCAGAACTTCAAATTTGTAAAAGTGTAAAATTTTGGAAGTTTTTTTTTCCTGTAAGGCAGTGGCTCTCAAATTTTAATGTGCACCCGAGGAGCTTATTAAAATGCAGCATCTTCAGCCCCTTCTCCAAGGACTCTGATTTTGTAGGTCTTGTGTGAAATGCAGAAAGCTGCATTTTAACATGCACATGTACCATTTTAGATTAGCTGAATAAAATTTTATCCAAATTCAGGCTAGTAGACTGTGAGTGTTTCTCGGTTGGTTAATAGGTGTCATATAAGGGGAAGGGTTCTATGATTAGAAAAGTTGGAGGAACATCATTGTGTCCCTAACAACCATCTCTATGACATACTCAGAGTTTTACTGTCCATAAGAAAGAGACATGTTTAACTAAGTATTTTATACAAGTATATGTGCATGTATATATTAAAACTTTTATTTATTTTATTGTCGAACACCTCTTAAATGTTGAGGCATTTAATATAGAAGGTATTGACGATGAGGAGTGGGGAACTCCTACAGGGCAAGAGTGGTAGTGCAACCCAGCTGTACTCTCCAATTACTTCAAGGGGGGAGAGAGCAGGAGTGTGGAGTTGGAGATTCACTAGCCATGGAGGATAGCGTACAGTGTGGAGAAGTGTTTGTGAAAGCAGCCATCGTTTGTTAAGCGTTTGATATTTACAGGCACCATTCTCTCTTTTTAATTATGTATTAACTCAGTTTATTCTCAGAACAGCCTTATGAGTCAGATTCTTTTATTATTCCCATTTCACTGAGAAGGAGCTAAGACACTGAAAGGTTAATAATATGCTAATGATCATGGAGTTACCAAATGGCATAGTGGAACTTGAACATGGGGAGTCTCTGGAAATCCTACACTGTTAATGGCTTTACTTGGCAGCTCTTCTGAGAACAAGGTCCTGGAAATTATGGGCAGCAAGGAGTATCAGGTCCTGCTAGACATAACCTGTCCAGGAACCATGATGCTTCACTCCTTCTGGGCCTTCTGGGCAGACTTCTACAGGCAAGGACCTGTGATTATTGCCCTTCATTTTTCAGAGAATTTATTTTAATGACCATCGAAACTTCCAAAAGATTTTGCTGCACTTAAACACAAAATATGCTTAGTAAAATAACCTGACAAGGATGATTCATGGGTAGCAATTAGGTACAGAATCTTGTGCCTATGAAATCCCAAACTGGGTTGACAATCTGTTCATCCTGATGACACCTTGATAAAAACCACAGTAACCTGGCCTTGTTACCTACTATATTCTCAGTCCCCTCAGGAGGTATTCCTGCATGGAAAATAGACATGACTTTCCAATGATGGGACTCTAGAGAAAGGTTTCAATAGTTATACCTGAGTCTTTTGGAAATCAGCCTTCTCAGCATGTCCTGGTTGTACCCAAGTTATATGATTCCTCTTTGTCAACAATTTCACACTATAGGATGTTGTATCCACACTTTAATAGAAAATATTTATAGCAATCCTCTTGGTTGATCCACCATCAGCTATCAGCTCCTAAAGCCCAAGTAGAAATACTGATCTTGTCTTGGCTACTTTGTCTCCCATTGTGAACTTGTTTTCTGGACCCTATGCCCCCTGGCATTGAAGAACCCATGCAGAAAATTCTTCTGTCTCATACTAAACATGCACACTTACCAAAATGGGTTCTCGTGCTGTTTCCCTTTGGATAAAAATTCCCTTACATGTGCTGAACTCAGGGTCAAACACAGTGAGAGGAGAGCCTTCTATTTCTCTGGGCTTCATGTGAAATGCAAAGGGTCAGTTTACATAAAGGGAAAAGAGACTTCAGCCTCACAGAAGCTCCCCAATCTCTCATTTGGGGCATTATCTTTTTTCTGCTTATGAAAGATCAATTTTGTATTCCCCAGATCTGATCATTGTAAGTGGTAAAGACTGGGGAGCCTGGGTACTGGGCTAGTCATGGACTTATTACTGTTGATTAGAGCAGTTATGGATACTTAGGGATTAACAGAATCGTTTTGGTACTTTTATATATTTTTGGTTAAATAATTAAAATGATTAAAAACAAGTCCATGGATCATGGAGTTAAAGAACCTTAGGTTGTAGTTCCAACAAAGTACTAGCATTCTGTTACTTGGGACCAAATATATATTTTCCATTTTCTCAATAATAGCATGGATATAACATCTTCCTGTTAGGGTTATTGTGAAAATTAAGTTAGATGGTGGGACAAATGCAGCCTAATGATTGGCCCGTAAGTGTTCAATTAATAACAGCAATGATTCTTGTGGTTATTATGGTGTTTGTAGTTAGTATTGTTTTCTGAGTGCCTTTCAGCAAGCGCCATGACTTATTTGGCTCTATTTCTGTGTTCATTCTATATTGTTCAATTCTTAGTTCAAAACACATACTGAGTTCCTTTGAGGTTCCAGGAGCTAGGAAAATAGACGTGAACAAAGCAGATGAACATAAAATTCCTGCCCCACTGAAGTTTATATTTTGATGGTAGTAGAAAGACAAACAATAAACAGAACAGGTTTCATTGTGGTTGTTTTTGTGGTTGTTGTTGTTGTGTTAGAAGGTAATAGAGTCTATGGTAACAATACAGCAGAAAAGACTGGCGCTTGAAAGAGGACTACAAGATTTTATTATAATCAGATTTTCAACGAGGTGATATTTGTACAAAGACTAGAAGTTTGGAAATAAAGTCATATAGATATCTAAATTTTCACACAGTGGAAAATTAGTGCCTGTTCTTTAATGATTGCCCTATGATGGTCTTTGATGTCTATTTCTCTCATGTACTGTCTCTTATCCTCTGAAGTTTTCTTCCTCTCTCTCACTATGAGCTCTTTGAAAGCTTAAAGTATGCAACTTATTTTCCATTTGTGTTTGCTCAGAAAGCTCCTGACTTGGTACTGTGTGTAGGTTAAGAATTCACTCATTGTTTAAAAGAAATAAACCCACCTATTTTTCTGGAAGTTATTATTTAAAAACCAAAATTAAAGTTTATAGATGTAAAGTAAAACTCACTCTTTTCACACACGCTTTTACAGAGTACTCACCTCATGTTGTGCTTGTTTGAAATTTTCAATTAAGTCAACCAAAGGCAAAGTGCACAGTAACTGTAGAGAAATCTGCAGCTCCAGAAAGTTCTGGAAGAAAAGAAGAAGGATAAAATGTGAGAAAGTGAGGGAGAAGCACAAATGATCTCTCGAACTGTGACAAAACATTTCAAATGTCTTCATGTATTTCTAAATAACAGCTGAAGCTTCTGTGCTGTAGAGTAAACCATAGTTTTAGCTAGATTTAACTTCTAATCCAAAGAAATCATGAAAGATTATTAAGCAAGAGGCTATGTAGAAGTAAAAATTTGATTTTTTTCTTAAAGGATACAACCAAAAATGTTTTGCTAGTCAGTCAACTGAAATGTGAGACCTGTTTATCAACAAGACCCTTCAGGCACTACCTCTGTCAGTAACCAGTGTCCCAGCATTGATTCCAAAAAAAATTCTTTTCTCTGGCCAAGCCCATGTGCCTCCACTGTCATTGGGAGGTGACAGAATGATTCATATAGCTGACATCCTCTTCTCAGAGGAGAACCATGGTCAACAATGGCAAATTATCTCTAGGATGGTAAATTGCCTTCAGGCTTGTTACAGATCCAAACAATCAGAGATACTAATCGGTCCTCCTGCACACAGACCTGCCTCTGATGCAGAGGAATCTTCTGATCTTTTACCTCCAGCAGTCACTTCAATATAAATGCTTCTCCACTTGGGATCCGGGGAACATTGATCATTATTTTAAACAGGGGCCTCTCTACATTGAGATGTTTTGTCCTGAAAGAGCTGGTGGAGTAACACATTGTGCAGCTGTCACCCTCCAGAGAGACCCTCACAAAAGCAGGTTGTCTATCTCCTGTCTCCTAAGGCAAACTCATGAATAAACCATCTTAACATTAAGTCATGTGCATAAATAATTTAAGATAGGCTTGTGAGGGGGAAAAGAAAAGAGAATACTATGTAGGACACTAATCATATCACCACTGTGCTTTCGGATGAGATTTGGAATGGTCCTTAGAGTTTGGTAACAGGTGTTATACAGATAAGATCCAACTGAAAAGAAATCCCATCATGCCTTGTTATCCCTTTTCTTGGAACTCAGGTGACAATGGATAGGAGTTGGTAAAGCCGAAGCTTCCTCAGAATGTTCCCATCCCCTGTGTGTCTTACTAGGCTACCTCCAAACTGGCATATGCAGTGTAGGTTCCCTTCGGAAACTGAGTACAGGTCCTAAATCCACCCATGAAACAGCCATCAAGCCTTTCTATAGATAAACTGCAAAAAACACCATGGAAAGGATCTTGTTCCTCTCCTTTCTGGTTGTGTCTCTCCTCATGCACTTTTCCTCACTAGACTGAAGTGATGTGACATTTAGAAAATGTCTTTTCAAGTCTATTTACCCATCTGTCGCCTAGAACAGTCTCTGTCCCTCATTCTTTTTCTCTTCCACATATATTTTGAGTGTAGCTCTTTCTGCTTGTGTCGCAGTTCTCTCCCATCTCACTCCCTTGTTCTTTGTCAGCCAGCAAAAATCTCCCTTTTCCCATCTCCAAAACAGCCTACATACCATCTGCCAAGGTTGGCAGGCTCTAGATCACTCGTCTCCTTTCTCCCCTGGTGGCAGTTGGTAAAGAAAAGCATGGGGAGCCTCATTTGAAGGAGCTATAGGCAGAGTGGACTCTTCTGTTAATTCCTCTTCCCTCGTGGACCTCCATTTCACAGAATGAGAAGCAAACTTCGGGGTCTCAGATGCCCCTTGGATCCAGGCACAAAGATAGACGGTAAGCTACAGTTAACAGGAACATACTCTAAGGTCAAATTGCCAAGTTTCAAACCTGAACTCCACTGGCTCTGCAACCATGGCAGAGTCATTTCATTAGTTCCAAAGCACCTCATGTGCAGAGCATAGATAATCATTGTGTCTTCCACGAGAGCTATAGTAAAAGTTAGATGAAATATTTCTGTCCTTCACATGGTTGCCTGGCCCATAAATGGTAGTTGTTCTTAGTATAGCTTCTTAAATGAATGCACTGAAGCTCAGCATTCCCTTCCTCTGCCAAGAGAAGTATTTCAACACCTTCACGTGTTGTAAGGCTCTGGGAATGTCCATGATTGATCGGGATCCAGCAATCATTGTCCTGTTCAAGAAAGCATTGCTGTGTCCACTAGCTTCTCACTCACAAAACATGACTTTATATATCCCCAAGTCTCAATGCTAGAATGTCCTATCAAAACTAGCATCTTGATGAAACAAGTAGTAATTTGCACACACAATTCCAGAGGCTTATACCTCTTGTGTGCACTCAAGACACATATGCTGGACACACCAAATCTTTGAAAAATTTCAGCCCCTCATGTTAAGCTGCACACGCTCAGTGATCAGACCTATTTACAAACATCAAATTTACTTGCTGTGTTATAGAAATTAAGTATGTCATTCTTCTTGCATTTTCCATAATACATATCACGCTTTTAACCTGACATTAAAGAATAAAAGATTTATAGTGAAAGACCATATTTCTTTCAAATAGGTTTTAAAGTGGCATCAATCAATCAATTCGGGTAATGAAGATAATGGGAAACAACTTTTGAGCATGGAGTTCATGTTCACAGTGGAGTGATTATGCCAATAATTGCTCTGCTATGAGCAGATATAATCGGAGTCTCCTGAAAACCTCACTTCCTCTCATTCCTTCTCATCCTTGAATCCTCAGAATCTTTACCAAACTCCTAAAGTTAAGACTGTTCTGATTTGCAACTCCATAAAATTGGATATTTACAGCACAGACAAGGGACCTAGACTCTTTAGTTGACAGCCCACACTTCTCAGTGTGTAGGTGGAGGTCCACCTTCTATGTAGGGACATGGATTTTTATGTGGTGGATGAATGGGCCTTATAATTCTGTATTAGTCCCCAAAAATGATTTGCAGAAATAAAGCTGGTGCTAGAGAGACCAACTGTAAAAGCTTTCTGCTCCTAAACTCAATCTAACTTATCCCTCCCTACCCCCATTGCTACATTGCCAGTGTGTATATATTGGTTTGTGGAAATGAAATGAACCCATATTAGCTATAGACTTATTAATAACATCACTCATATCCTTCCTACTACCGAGTTTCAGCTTTTATTACTACCACTGACCAATGGCCAGACCTTATGTTCTACTTTGGATTCTTTATAGTGGTGTATGAGAACATGAGTAAATGAAATTTGAGGAACACTTAAAACTTTCTTTACCCATGCCTTCCCATGAATATCTCATTGAAGCAATGAACTAGATCAGGTTTTCAAAATAGATCAGGTTTTCTCTCTGCTCAGCAAGAATGAGTGAGATAGCAGGTAATTGAAAACATAAAGTAGATCCAGAAACACCTCCAAAAACAGAACAAAAGAAAGTAAAAGAAAGAAAACTAGATTTAGAAATACTCAAGATTGAATAACTCAAGGAAAACTAAGGCTAAAAGCAGGAGCTAGGTTGCATGGGCTGCAGGGTGAGCCTATTGCACTGAGTGTAACAATAAGAAATTGTTACCTACACTGTAGGCCTTGTAGGCAGAAAATTCTCTGGGCTGTGCATAATACGTTGTGTTTGCAGGCAGGACAATAAGAAATGGGGCAGGTTTTAAATCTACCTTTCTTTCTTTGTCTAAGTGATGGAGATTTTAGTACCATTGATTCATTTCACCAGTCCCATCAATGGTAGTGAGGACCATAGCATTGGTGAGTGGAAGGACCTGAATCTCCCCAGTAGCACTGTCATGTTTCCAAAGCTGTTTTGATCAGCAGTAATAATTGACTGGATTTGAGCAATTTCAAACCATTTCACAGTCTGTGAGGGGGAGGGATTAGAGAGACAATTAGACAGAATCATCTGCGTTATCTTATTGAAAGCAAATATCGGCCTTATGTTAATGACATTTATAGTATCCACTGAGGTAATACTAATAGAATTACAGGGTACATGGCCAGGAATGCCCAACAGGCGTCTGTGGTAATTCAATTAGAAAAACCTTCAGGAACCATATAATTGCATGAAATTCTTACTTTCCCCTTGTTGGGTGATTTAACAAAATTCTTATTTGTCTCTCCTCACATAAAGAAGGAAATGAATGAATGCCCTCTTCTGAACCTGAGCCATAGTCACTCAACCTTCCCCCGGGTAGAATTCAACAGAGCGAAGTCTACTGTGTCCAACAGGTACCCTCATCCAGACCAGAGTCCTCACAGCAGAGACTACTATGGACTTTTGCAGAATCATGTGGCTTTATGCTTCTTTCTCATCACATGGTGAAACTGTATTTATACAGCCCATGGGTGTGGGACAGAGAACGAGCCACCATCTACTTCTGTCATTTCGTTTTATTGAATTGAAGTTCAGGGAGTAATTTGCTTAGAGGAATGACTTGCTCAGAGCCCCACAGTTAATTATTGGTGAAGGCTACAACTAGAACCTCTCTCTCTTGTGTCTCAGGTCATGGGTCTCAACTTTTACGTTTCTATTACTATGAATATGCTAAAATTAAGACTAGAAATAGATTAACTATTGAAAAAATACACTAATGATACTTAAAAGATGTTGGCACATACATGTTATAATTTGTACTATGTAGAAGGCAATAACAATGACAGTGTCTATCTTTCATCATTATTCAATGTACAAGAGCAGAAGAAGCAGGATACTTATATTTCTTGTGTGTTTCCCCCCAAATCATTTTTTAAGAAAGATGCAGGAGAGCACATTTTCTATTCCTTTCAATATCCTAAGATATGTTTCTATGAGATGTTGCTAGTTCCAGTTTTTCTCACTAGTAGGACATTTCACTTTCACATCTTTTAATCTACAATTCAAAGTGGAAATATATAATGATATACATTTCTCCAATAAGGTGTTTCTGAGAACCCAAGTCTAGACCTAGGACTGTGTGATGTCCTAGACTCAGCCTCAAAAACACATGTTTGCCTGTTTGTTTTTTAATAGCTAAGATTACTAAAAAAAAAAAAAAAAAAAAAAAAAAAAAAGACAAGAGTCACTCATCTGTCTTATATGAGTAATATGGATGAGATGCATTTGTAATTTGCAGGCAAAACCTTGTGTCTAGCCACTCAGTGCATCTAATCTCCTTCTGTCCCCTTTTTATTTCAATAAGCCTTCATTTTTCTCTCTTTCCTGAACAGCAACCCATGACTAAGGAGATTTAACTCTTTCTCCTTACCTGTATGAGGATCTCATAAATATTTCCATATGGACAGAAAAATGAAGGAGTATAATAAAGAGACAATGCTGTGTGTGCACTTGTGCAATGTTGAACACATGTGCATGCATGCAAACCACACACATCATGCCTTGCACAACCCAGTTACATAGCCTTACAGTAGTTTCTAGTCCATTGAAGGACTTGATTCTCTCTGATAACATTCTATACTCTACTAGTTAAAGTAGTTTTGAATATTTTTTAAAAAGAATTTACTTTGTGGGCATCATAAAAAACAATTTCTACTTATCTATCAATTTGTTTCATCAAACACCAAGTGATAATATACCATATGACAAGAAATATAGACAGATCTATAGATATGCAATTTTAAAGTGTTACACTTGGCTCTCCTGAGGACTCTACAGCCCAGGGCTTTCCTAAACAAGCCCCTTTCATCTTCATGGTCCCTTTTCATACTCATCATGCTTGGTTCCAAATGACATTTTATATAAATATAAATTATTCCCCAAAAGGACAAATATTTGCTATCTTTAATTATATTTAAAAAAAAAACATGCTTCTGGTTTTGGAGGCACTTCCAAAAGTATTATTGGGTCATTGTCATAGCCCTGGAATAATACAGTGTATGGTGGGATTCCTTTGAGGCACACAATTTTTCTTTTAGATGTTCCAATTCTAGAACATTTCCTAAAGTACCATTTCTGCTTATGACCACAACTCAGTGACAGCCCCAGGCAGACTTGAAAAGGGTGACTTGCAAATCCTTTGCCCTCCCTTCCTTTTCAGCATCGTTCTTCCTCATCTGTACCCACTCTGTCTCAAAGCATTAAATCCCCTTGTGTTGTTTCTTTCTCCATCTGGGTCTGAATCCCAGGCCTGCCACTCACTGGCTTTGTGGCTGTAAGCAAGTAATTTAATTCCTCTAAGTTTAAATGAAATCAAACCAACACCAACACCCACAAGGCAGGAGGGAATCAGTTCCTGAAAAGCAGCTGGCAAGGAGCCAAGTCAATCTTGGATGCCAAAGGGCAAAGCAGAAGTCATTGACCAGCCGTGGGACCAGGCATGCCAAGAGCCAAGCGGAGGAAACTATTCAGAGCCCACATCCTCCAAGAGCATCCAAGAAGGCCTGTAGGTAGCGCTGTCAACGACAGAGAGGGCAGGAGAACAAAAACCTGGCAGATGGCATTTTGCTGATTTGTTGCTTCTTTTAAAAGGGCTGGGTGTACCCCCCTCTCAGAGCTGTTGCCTCCAAGCGTCTGTAAAGAATGATACCTTCCTCACTGGGTTATTTTAAGATTTTGATGACACACTGTGTATGAAAGTGCTTTGAAAACTGTAAAGTGCTCTACAAATGCTAATTTCTCTATTTACCCCTTTTCAAAACTGCTCAAAGCTGGCAATTTATAGTGGGATAAGAGAAACAAACTCATGGTCAAGAGTAGACAACTGATGAAGTTGAATGGGATGCACATTTCAGTGGCTTGCTTTTCCCTGCTCAGTATTCTCTTTCACATACATTTTAATGTTACCTAAGGAACGCCTATGCATCTAGTGCTGAGGCCCTGGACATGAGGATTGTGCACAGATTCATCTAAAGAGAGGCCTGTGTACCAGCATAGTTTAAAAGGAAAAAAATCTCAAGCTAGCATTTAGGTAAAATCTAAATGGCAGTCATAGTGTCAGTTTGTGTCCAGCCAGTCCTGCATGTACTCTCACTCAACATATCCACATATATGCCCTGGGCAGCCATCCTATCCCTCCTCTATACTTCTACACACACACACACACACCATATATCAAATATAAATAAGAGAGTTCTTCTCCTAAAGCACAGCCAGTGGAACATGCAAGTGTGCACATCATAAGGTACAAAATTATGACCCTACTGTTAAGATTTATAGTGGAAAAAGACAGTAGGAAAAAGACTGAAAACTCTCCCAGGGAATATCAGAAGCCTGCTTTAGAAAACTGAAGTTTAAAGGAAGTGATGATAAATTGGTAACACTTTGCTAGACAGAGACTAATAATGATACCCAACACTTACGAGACAATTATTAATAGCAGAGCCAGCCCCTGTCCTGAGTACTGTGCCCTGACACTCATGTAACCATTCCAATGACAAATGTATATGATAGATGCCAGTATTTTCATATCTAGTTATAGAAAAGAGGTTCTCTGAGT
The DNA here is from genome assembly GCF_011762505.2 of Arvicanthis niloticus. NCBI lineage: Eukaryota > Metazoa > Chordata > Mammalia > Rodentia > Muridae > Arvicanthis > Arvicanthis niloticus. Next base: position 45,243,045 of record NC_047667.1, on the reverse strand, counting down.
GTGGGTGACTCTATCAACAGCATCGGTACCACTTTCGAGCTTGGTTGAAGTGTGAATTCTCAGGCCTCAACCCAAATGTTTGGAACAAAAGGCCCTGGGATGGGCTTCAGAATTTTAATAAGGCCTTTGGTTACTTGTGATAGATACACATGGCTGATAACCCTTCAAAAATGGAAGCTGAAGCAAATTATTACAGTGAGCTGCTCAAAATTACTCAAGGACGAAACAGCAGACGGAGGATTCAAACCAGAGTAATGGGACTCAGGGTATCTACTCTCAAAGTCCATGATGGGAGAGGATGATGAGCCTTGGTGAAGACGATCAGAGTTCTCCTTCCTCCCCTAATCTCCAGGCTCATATGTTGGAGCTTCACCACTGATAGGAGGTATATTAGTTACTATTCTTGTTGCTGTGATAAAATACCTGTCAAAAAATCAACACAAGGGAGGAATATATTTTGACTTACCCTTTGAAGGTGTAGTCTGTTATGGTAGAGAAGGCATGGTAGCAGGAATGTGAGGAATGTAAGGTCACATGATGTCCACAGCCTGGAACCAGAAATAAACAATAGCACTTAACCCACTTTCTCCTCTTTAATCACTCTGGGACTCCAGCCCCTGGAATGGTGCCACTTATGTATGTTTTGAGTTGGTGTTTTCACCTTAAGTAATCCAGTGCAGGAAGTCCTTCATAAAGGTGCCCAAAGGGGTGTCTCTTAGATGATTCCAGATCCTTGACAATATAACCATCACAATATTAGGAACTGGGATATTTGAGAGGTGATCAATGGTGATATAAAAAAGGCAGAGCCCTAATCAATTACAGCAGAGAGATAAAAGAGAGAAATATAGAAAGATAAATGATAGATAGATAGATAGATAGATAGATAGATAGATAGATATAGGTGATAGATAGATGATAGATAGATACATAGATAGATATAGGTGATTGATATAGGTGATAGATAGATGATAGATAGATAGACAGATAGATAGATGATAAAGAGGAATCTACTTTATCATTTCTATATCATATGAAGACACCATGAATCAATCACCTTCCCCCCCCCCCAAAAAAAAGTCAGCTCTTTCTCAGAAACTAATAGCATCTTGACCTTAGACTTCTTCATCTTTAGAAGTGTGAGGACACTTTCTGTTATTTAAAGCACCAGTTTATGGTATTTTGGAATGGCAGCCCAAGCAGACCAATACACTTTTTGCTTGTTCTTTTAAAGGGCAGCTTTGCACAGCAGGAGAGCAGCAGATGATGATTATTTGACCCTGATTGGTTATAACCCAGGGGAAGGAAGAGAGTACACAGTAGGAGAGAAGAGAGAGCATGGAGTCTCTCAGAAGCACTGAGTGAATAGGATAGGAAATGAGGAGCACGGGAGGCAAGAATTAAAGCTAGAGACATCGAAGTTGAATTCCGAAGGCCCTTTCATGCACAGCAATGGAGTCTAAACATTTTGTATGATGAAGAATCAATGAAGCCAGTGGATATTTTTAAATAGATCAAATTTGCATTTTAGAACAGCTATAAAGGGAAAAAGGTGGGAATGAATACAGTGATATTGTAGAGAAGGAGATAAACTGATACCAAGCTGTTACATGATTGCAGGTTCAAAGCAAAGACAGTGAACTAATCTTCCAAATCTAAGATGCATTGGGATTGTGATGGCTATGGAGATTTGCATCAGCTTGTTTACATATATATTATATGTAAGCAGACATCTACATTCCTGTGGATGGAGCAAGTTGCTTAAAGACACTTATTAAACGCTTAACATTCCTTATTCAGACTAGTGAAACCAGAGAGGAAAGGAAGAAATAATTACAGCTCCCTTAAGCCTTCCGTATTGTTTTACTTATTGCAATGAGCATGCAGTGCTATTTAATTTTTCAGCAAATTCAATAATGCTGGTTCATGCGAATGCAGATCTGGAGCTCAGATGTGAGCACAGCCCTTAGCTTGAGATGTAAAATTGGGAGATATTGCTGAATAGGTCACAGGGAATACTGTGTGATTTCATAAACCTTGAGAAGAAGGGAGCAAATCTTTTGAATACATCAGGCTGGTGTCTAGCCCTGTCCAAATGATTGATGGGCAAAAGAAAGCAGATGCCAGACACAGGTTAGCCAGAGAAAAGATGTAAGAGTCCATGATCCCAAAGAAGCATTTCTTTTACCCTTTATGGTCTCTCTGAATCTTCCTGACACATTTGAGTCAGGGTTAAAACAAACATTAGGGCTAGGGCACACTGAGGAGGGTAAACAAAGTGTTTGCAGTTGAGTGTGAGTAGCTTAGCTGAGTGTATAAATGGAAGGATGGGACTCTAGAACATACAACTAAGCCAATTGCGGCAGGTTATGGCCAGCTCCCACAGAGCTTTCAGAAAGGTCAAGGTCAGATATCATTGCTCTTTCTACTAGTAAACTTCTCAACTTTGTGGGTAGATATATCTGTATGCATTTCCTTGCATCTCATGAATGTAATTCTAACAGACTGAATTGAGGGTAAAGCAAGTCTCCACCTATTCCAGAGAGGAGAACATTGCAAGAGTGGAGAAGGGTAGGAGAAGTGACAGGCTTGGTAAAAAGATGGTTTTCATTCTGACCTCACTTTCTCATCTCACATGCCCTTCCTCTTCATTTCCCATCTGATTCACTTGGTGCTTCTGATAGACTCCATGGTCTCTCTTTCCTCTCTCCTATTGTGAACTTTCTTCCTTCCCCTGGGTTATAACCAATCAGTGTCAAATAATCATCGTCTGCTGCTCTCCTGCTGTGCAGTGCTGCCCTGAAATGAACCAAGCAAAATGTGTATTTGTCTGCTCCTGCTGCCATTCAAAAAATATCAGTGACTAGGTGGTTTGAACAACTTTGCCAGTGCATCTCAGCTGAGTCTGCCTTTCTACTCTGGAGAGTGCATTTGCTTCCTGTTTTTGCCTTTTCTTCTGTACTGGAACAAACCTTGACTGCTTGTTCTAGCTATGCTCAAGTCTTACTTCTTCAGGAGCAAAAGCACTAAGAGCATTCTTGTGCTGTAGCTGGGACCAGATAACATACAGCAGGAGGCATCTCTTCCCATCCCTAACATTTCCTCAGTCGCCAGGTGAAAGACTATGTTACGGAGGAAAAAAAAAAAGGAGTTGCATCAGTATTGCATGGTATGGGAAGATGGATGTTGGCTTGTGAGACGCCCTTTGAATTTAGCAATTAGGACTTTTGATTTATGAGAAAAGAAAGAAAAAAAGATGGGGGGGAGAGAGAGAGAGAGAGAGAGAGAGAGAGAGAGAGAGAGAGAGAGAGAGAGAGAGAGAGAGACTATTTTTATTTTTATATTCCTTCCTCTGAGGTATGCCTTATATCTCTGCTCCTAATTCTGATAAGAAATAGGGCCTCATAGTTACACAAACACATGCACAAGCTTCTCATAGATAGTGCATTCTATTCTTGTCCCTGGGATAATATTTTAGGAAAGGGAAAAAATAATTCTTAGAGATGTTTTGCTCACTGAAGGAAGAGGATGGGGCGGGGGGGGAGCAATAGTTGAAGGTCTTTCACCTTATTCTGCCTTATTGCTCCTCAAAGCTACAGTCAGAAACATCTATACTTGGCAGCATTATAATTCACTTAGGGAGAACAATTGTAGTTCAGCTTTGAGGAAAACCAATGACCTATTTGCAGTAGGGTGGTAGTTTTGCTTCCCAACATTGGCTACCTACATGGCTCACTTTTCGTGTGACTTATTAAGGGCAACTTTGCCCAGCACGAAACCAACATAGAGAGGGCTTATCTGCTGCTGTGTAGCCATCTACTTCTGTGGCTCAAGTCTCAGAGATAGGATGAGATGAGATGAGTCCTCCCCCAAATGTCCAGGCAGCCTGGAATCGAGGCTATTTTAAGGATTCATTCCCAAATTTAGTAACTCACAGCATCTGATGTGGATCTCCTTTGTATTCAGGTGGAGTCCAGCATGGTACAGATGAAGCCCTGCCCTTCATTCTTTAGCAGGGATGTAAAAGGCAGCTAGCATTTGCAAGCTGAAAAGAACTTCTTAGCATTCTAATTTTAAAATTGTATTTAGGTTGAAAAATTTAAGATTCAGGCATGTCCTGAGAAGTTTTTCATATCCTATAAAAGCAGGGTGAGAAAAAAAATTGGAGAATATCTACTTTTTAAAAATTGCACCTAACTCTAGAGTGCGCCCTTGCTACTTTGTATTCTCACCACTGTGCCAGCAAATACCAGTGACTCTATGTGTGTCATCTGTATTGAGTCCATCCATTTTACCATCTTCCCAGCTGCCACCCCAGTTCCAGACACCATCTTTGATCTGACCCAGTGTTCTGAACCAGCAACTGGTTTCTATTTTCTCCCCAGACATTTTAGAATCTGTTCTCAAAATAACAGCTAGAGAAAGCCTTCTATTACACAATGTCACACTCAAATTAGACACAAAGTTTAAATTCCTACAGGGTCATCACTTGAAAATGTCTGGTCACCACTAAGTAAATGACCTCATCTCTTGAAACTCTCCCCCTCAAGGCTCTGTGAAGCTCTGGACTCTGCTGTTCTTGAGACAAGCAGAGCCAGTTCCACTTGTGTTCACTCCTGCCTTGAGCTGCCATGTTCTGATCCTCCAAATGCTCTCTTGGGACTCTACCCTCTTGCTTCAAGTCTTTTCTTGTATTGAGTACTCGGTATGACCGCACTGACATCTGTCTCCTTGCCCTGCATTACTATTCTTGGCACTTGTTCCCACTTGATGCATTCACATTTAGTTATTGATATGTTTGCTTTGGTACTCTCCACTAAAATGCAAACACTATAAAATTAGATAAATAGTTAATTCGTGCTTAACAAATAGCAATTACTCAACAATGTGAGGAGTGAGTATGAGATGAAAGGGATATTGACAGTGCCAAACAGTGTAAAAAAAAACACACCTTGAATAGAACTTGGACATCCAAGAGAAGCACAAAGCTAAGCTCATGAAGATACATCCATGCCTGTCATTTAATTTCTCCAAATGTTTCTTTTAATTAGGATAGGCTCGAATGGGGTTTTCAGGCAATTTCAGATTCATCATATCAGTATCATAAAGGACTGTTTCTTTAATAAAAGAGAAGGTAGAATGCTTCTCCAGTTTCCCCATGAGACTGTGAGATGAGTCTGCTTGTCTTTGAATGTCAGAACTTTTGCATAGTTCTCTTGGCAGCCTGGATCATAAGGTATTGTTTCACATATAGCAGTGATCATTAGAAATGCTTTGCTTGAAGAACAGGGAGTGTTGAATACTTGATAGGAGATGAATTTCCTGACACCTAGACCATGTCTAGGTGCTCCATAGTTGACTCTGAACTGGGGAATCAACTTTATACCCTTGTTCTAATTAGGATGTCCTGGGATGGGATGAGATCCAGTTCGAATGTAATAAGAATAAAGCCAAACTTTAATTCATGTCCCACTGATTTAAGGAGTATTGGGAACATCTCTTGTATACTAGTTAACATCTAAGGAACTAAGAATAAAATTATGAGCCAAAGCAGATAAAGTTGCAACTTTTGTTCAACTCACAGGCTAGTGACGGGAAAGACCAATTTTGACAGAACAATGATCCAAACAACTCTGTAAAATTACAACGAACCAGTTCCACAAGTAAAGGAGACATATTGTCAAAGGCTGTAATTGAGAATTTAACCCTGACAGAAAGATTTGAGAAAGGCTTTCTTAAATAAGTGATGCTGAGACTAAAAGCCGTGGGTTGAGTACAAGACAAACGACACAACAAAACATTGATAATGTCACGCTTGAGGCCCTTAAAGAAGATCTGTGTGGGTGATTTGCAGAGCAAGGTAGAATGTAAGGGGCTGGAGAAATAAGCAGGTGGGAGGCCATTTGTAACTCTAGATGCATTGTAATGATTTTTATAAATGTGTACACCGCGGAAGGAAGTCATTAGATGACTGATGGTATGGGCTAGCACTTCTTATGGCTGCATAACAAATCACTGCACTTATAGCAGCAAGAACCAACACACATTAATAGTCTTGGAGTCTCTATAGGTCAGGAGTCAACACATGGTTTAGTTAGATCTTTGCTAAGAAGCTCACAGGTTTGGTTGCTTTTCAGGATATTCGTTCTCTCCTGAAAGCTGGGCTAGGGAAAAATCACTTCCAAAGCTCTTTCAGCTTATTGGCAGAATTTACACCCTTTACTTATGATCTGAGGGTTCCATCTTCTAGACTATCAGCCAGTTGTTTCCCTTGGGTCCTAGAGCCCACCAGCAATTATAAGTTACATCACCCTCAGCAAAGATATTCAGCACAGAGTTGTTTTCTTTTCCAAGGCAAGGAAGAGAGTCTCTGTCTCTTCAGTTAGCTAAAATGGGGTCTTGTAATATGCAATGTAATTGTAAATGACATCCATTGCCTGTGCTGTAGTTCATTGGTTAGAAGCAAGGCACAGGTCCCACTTGTCACTCAAGAAAAAAGAAGGAAAAGAGGGCTAAGCCATTTGGGGGTCACCTTAGAGTGAATCTATAGCAGAAGGAGCTAAGGAGATGACATGATCAGATCTGATGGGCAGAGAACATACTCAAATCATGATGGGAAATGATAGTTTAGCATAGGGTAGTGTCAGTGGATATAGATTGTGAGCAATGTTTTAAAGTTAAAAATTGATGGACTGTGATGATGGGTTGTACTTAAGGGGCAAAGAAGAGGGAGATAATCAGAAATATTAATGTGTTTCTGGCAAATAAGTAGCTCAGTGAAACTCAACATTGTCAGTTGTTAAAAAAAATTGGGGAACTTTAAAAAGATACTTGCTCCAGACCTGATCCTAGATATATAAAATCATAATATTTGGGGGGGAGGGTCCAAGAAATAAATAAATAAATAAATATGTATATATATATATATACACACATATATGTACATATATATGTGTGTATATATTTATATTATATATAATATATGTCAAACATTATATATAATATATCATATATTGTACATAATATAGTAATGTAATTATTAATTATGTATTATTTATTAATGTATGATTATTAATATATGTAATATATATTTATACCCTCACTATGCCAGGAAACCACTTGACACATGAAGTAGTTTAAGATACGTTAAAGTTGAAAATATTTCTAAGATGTCTACTTAATGTATGCAATTAAGCAACACATAATTTATTTGAGTACAGGAGAAATGCCAGGGCTAAAGGCATGAGTTCATATACACTAACAGCATTCTGAAGCCATGGATGTGGAAGATGTCTCCTAGGAAAAGAGCTTACAGTGAGTAACAAGAGCTGAGCTTTGAGGAACAGCAGCACTTATTGATTTGACATAGTATGATACTGCAAGAAATAGCCAGGGAGAAACTAGACCACTCCCCAACACACACACCTCACAAAAGCACTAAGTATATGTCAAGAAGACAAGTGAAAAGAAGTTTCAAATTAACAATAATGGACTATTATGGAAAATGAACTCAGACAGTTAAGCTGCAATTGCTAAAATGTGTGATCCCCTCTCTACTAAATAGTGTTAGAAACTTCCCAAATACCTTTAACTGAACCTCAGACAACAACGTAGAATGTTTTTCTCATAGCAAAGATAATGACCGTGAAATATTGAAAATTTAGAGATTAAGTGAGATAAAGGGAATTTTAATTACTTTATATACTTATCAATTATAAGAATTACAAGTAATTTGTGTGTGTGTTGGAGGGGGTGATGTGTATATCTTTTTCCATTGGAGTATTTTTCTAAACATATAATACAGTTTTTAGTGGTGAGAGATTTGTTCGATATACATTACTTTTAATATAATAATAGCACACATGCTGTTTTATAACATGTATCCTTAAACTCATATATCCTCAATAATGTTCTGTTTCATTGAATATTCTTGAATAAAAATACCTTTAAATGATTGTATTGCTCTGGATTGTATAACTATACTATAATTTGCTCAAGTCACTATTATTTGACATTTAGGATATTTTGAACTTTTCCCATATTATAAAGATCATTAAATAAAATATAAATTGATTTTGTAATGTTGGAAGAGTGAACAAATGCCATTTCTTTACTCATTTCTACATCAGAGATTCACCCAAGAAATGTGACACAAAGAAAGATGAACTTCATCACCAAAAGAAGGAACACAGAATGTGACCCAGATCTAGAACAAAATCAGGACCAGACAAATGAGGCTTCCTGTTGGTACCCTGCAGACCTTTCACAGCACAGCAAGGGCAGAGCTTTCTGTGCTGTTTGTTGGGTAATACAGAGAAGGCAGAGTGCACATCTTTTGCAGACAGTCAGATGTCAAAGAGAAAAAAGTCCAAAATGAGCAGGGCCAGATGAAGTCTATTCCTTCAGACTCAGTACAATCATCTCTCAGTGACCAGAAGCACAGGGGAATATTGCCCTTTATAAATATACCTATAGGTTGTACATAGCTAGCCTTCAAGATGTCCGTCAGTGATGCTCAGTCTCTGGTATTCATGCCTTTGTGTAGTTCCCTCTCCAACACAGCAGCATTTGTTTGTATAAACAATGAATGGAACAGATATGATGGAGTATGGCCTCAAGACTAGAACCTAAACATCACTGATTCTACAGTGCTGTTTCTGGGGACACTTTGACATGAAGGAAGCCAGACTCCATTTTTGTGAGAATCTTCCAGTCTGCCCAGTGGAAAGATCCATGTGAAGAGGAACTCAGCCCCTCTACCAACATTCAGCACCAGACTACCATGTTCCACCTAATCTACAAATCTTCCCTTCCCAAGCCAAATTCTCAAATGACTACACCCATCATGACTACAATTCCATGAAAAACCAGGACATCCTAAACTCCTCACTCTAAAGATTCTCCCAAAAGTCAATAAAGACAATATTGTGAGAAAGACAATAACCCTTTACTATTGTTTCCAGCTGCCAAAGCTTTGGGTAACTTGTTAAACAGCAATAGTTTATGATGAGTAGTCTATGATTCAGAAACCTATTGTCACTTTCCTTCCCTAGTACCAATCAGTAAGCATCTTTGTAGCCAAATCTTCTTGTTCACAGTCAAAATAACTGTAGCTTTGCTAGGTTAAAAGAAAAGGTGCAGGATCCTGATGTCATGTGGTTGACTCTTGCATACATTATTTCAGATGCCGTAACATTAGCCTTAAAGCTATGGTATCACAACCCTTGGCTCAGATACACACTTGCCAGAAGAGCAGTGCCATTACTGTCTGTGTAGAGATAAATGAGCCAAGAGTGGTAAAAGATCAATGATAAAGTCCTCCAAAGTTGGTAGGAAGCACAGAGGACTTTGGGCATATGCTGACTTTTGGGAGAACATTTTTTGTAAACAGATGAGAAAAAGGTGTATTACAGATGCCTAGTGTGCCTGCATTGGCTGGATACAGGGCTTCATACAGCAATGGTTATATTTGGTGCCGGGGGAATAGAAACACATGGATGGCTGAGAATTCAATCCATATCTAAGAGACATGTGGAGAAAAGAGAAAAGAGGCAGGAACAAAAGAAACAAAAAAGCCCAAAGCAATAGTTAATACCTGTGATGTTAGAAAGATAGAGGAAGACAACAAGGGCCCCAGGAGAAGGAGAATTCAGTGAACGATCCCACCTGCAGCAGGCTGCTCTTGTTTATGGGTAGGAAGCTATAAAGTTCCAACAGTTGCAGCATCGAGCTTTTCAAAGGCTTATTTTTAGACCGCTCTGATAATGCCCCAGGAGTTGCTAGATCTGAATTAAAAACTCCAGGTTTCTTCCTCCCCACCCCTTTTCTAAATAAAGAGTTATTGATTGACTAATGGCCTTCATATCCTGCTGCAAATAGCCCCTAAAGAAGAAGAGACATGGTTACCCAGAGCCCAAGTGGCTAACATCTTGTGCACAGACAGACTGTGAGATACCTTCAGGCCTAAAGAAGGTGATTGTGGAGGGCAAAGGCAGAAGCATTTAAGGGGAGAGAGTTAAGCTGCTGGAAATGAGCATGGCTGTAAGGCACAAGTACTTGAGCATGGGCACATGGGAAGTCCTATGTGAGTGGTAACTCTCTATTGGTATTTCTACCTGGTGCTGAACACTTTTAATCCTAGCACTTGGAAGGCAGAGGCAGGTAAATGCCTGAGTTTGAGGTCAAGCTGGTCTACAGAGTGAACTCCAAGACAGTCAAACCTATACAGAGAAACCTGTTGGAAACTTCCCCCACACCCCCCAAAAGAAAAAAAATCGGATTTATTTAAAAAATGAGAATGGTGCTTGAAGAAAATTTGCACAGAATATAATTTCAAATCTACTGTCAACTTGCTACATCAACTCACTCCTTATAACGATGCACTGGAGTCAAAAACAAGGTACCTTCCTGGTCTATGCATGTAGAATTTCAGCTGTTGCTTGCAGATATGGCTTCCCTGTTTCTGAGATGTTTCCCTGCAACATTCAGCTTTTGTGGGTGTCCCTGTTCCCTCAAAGGTATTTCCATAACTGATTTAGAGCAGATTTCCAATAACAGATGCAGAGATAAGTCTATCAAGTTGATCAAGATGCTGAGTTTGGAGGAAGAGGCTAGACAAGGCAGAACTACAGAGGTAAAGGAAGGGACAATTCAGAGGGTAGAGTCCAGCCATGCTGAGAGACACAGAATTATATAGGGTGATTTGAGAGAAGACGTAGAGGAGAATAAAGCCTAGTGGCCACAACCTAGGTTTTGGCCTGGATAGACAGTCCACCTTGGCTATAAAGTACTGATACCCAGGTCAACTAACTTGCTCACTGAGCATCTTAATTTCATCAGCCATAAAAAGAAAATAACTTTGAAAAGCAGTACCTACGGTTATATTAAAGACCGAAAAGAGACAATGCATTTAAAGCAGTAGGAATGATGTCTGATGCCTCAAATGTTTCTGGGCAAATGGTATTTCTCAGTAACTAATATCCACAGAGAGTAAAACACCTTCCTGGTTTGGTAATGAGAAAGTTTCGCCAAAGACAAGGCACATGATGTTTGTGGGATGCAGGATGGGTGGGAGGATAGTACTGCTACATATGTATAAATTCAAGAACATTCAGAGGTAATTGGGGGTAGGGCAGAGGTGGTTTTGAATTGCAGGGGAATCCAACAAAGTGGAATGAAAGGGAAGGGAGGTATTTTAAGAATTGTGCTCAGTTTCCACCCCTTATTCTCTCTGTGTTCAGTGGTAACAGTTTGCCCATCAAATGCTGATAACTGCTCTTCAAAGAAATGGTGCCTTGTGGCTGATGCACCATATATTACTCTCAGGCTATTACATTATACCATCACAGGGGCAAATCCCAGACAACTGATACTTCAGGGGACTCCACTATTGGGGTGCAATATTGATGGCATCTAGATAAGTCCATGGCCAGACAAATTTACCTTTATTATTTCTTTATCATGTGTTTGTTTCCTTTTCTTTGCAAATGTACTGCCTCACTCAGAGATGGTCGCTACCATTTTGGGATTGGGAGATAAAAGGTGGCATAGCCCCTTGTATGTAGTTAAATCCTCTGTTCATCTCAGCAGTACCCAATATCATTCACATAGACTACAGTATGAGCGACACAGCCTAATGTTGTGAAGGGAAACTGCACCCCTTATGCTGTGACCCTGTAGCAGAAATGAGCCTTGTAAATGAAGAAGAAGAAAAAAAAACAGAATTGAGAGCATCTTTAATTGAAATTGCTGGGGACAACAAGCACAGAAGGCATATGTATAATTGCTCCCAAGGCCCAGCACACCAGCTGGGATGTCAGGAGGGCAGTTCCAGCCTCCGGGCAGCTCATTAGGGCAGTGAGGATGGATGGATAAAACAGAAGCCATGTCCTGCTGAGTCATCGGTGTCATTTCCAGGATCTGCCTGGGCATCCCCATGGGCCTTCTGGCCAAACACTGACTAAGCACAGGGCTGTAGAATTGGCAGAACGTCAAGGCTGTGGGGGCCCAGTGATAGCCGAGGGAGAGACATTTGTGAATGAGTGTGATGGAATGTTTCTGTTTGTTTACACTCAACCCAGATCTGTTTCACACAAGCAGAGCAAACAAGTGTGAGATCCTATGACGGTTGAGATGGAAGATTGTCTGACCAGCTGCTCAGGTTGGTGGCCGAGCTTCTCCAGTGTGAACAGTGAGACTCACGTCTTGCCAAGAGTCCTAGAGATGACAAAATGAGGATAGACAAACATTTTAATACCCATCTCTCCTTTATTTTCTTAATTAGAAAAAGTTCTCTTTTTTTTTTCAAAAAACCAATGCATTATGCTATTGAAAATGTGAGAATATACAAAATAACAGAAAATAATAATTTTAGCATCTGGCAATGATCATGGGCCTATATTCATCTATGATACTTTCCTTTATAGAGTTCTCAGCCTTTTGCAGACATGTTCTGGTTCATTCTGCCATGCTGTTGTGTGAAGACAGCTGAAAGAGAGTTGTGCATCTTCTTATTATCAACACAGGAAAGACGTGAAAATAACTCAGACTTGTTTTGCCTAGTGGTGATACCCTGCTGTATACCACAATTATCTACCTAAGCTCTGAAGCAGAGGCCATCATGATTTTAGGAGATGAGGGTTTACCTAGTACATGGATGTGAAAGATCTGGTGTCAGGACCTTTAATCCCTTTACTTGTGTAGAACTGCCCTCCATTCCAAGTCTGTATGCTTTTGGCAGCAGAATGAAATGTAATCATGCCTCATAAAGATATTGTAGTCAGAACATGTCATGGTATTTCTATGACTACTGTATTACTGTTAGGAGTTACTGGCTCATATCAGGTAGCCCAAGGTGTTTTTCTTACTACCAATAATGTTAGCTTTGACCCATGAGGTGTTATGTTGGGTACTCTTTGGATTCTGGGGGAGATACTTTGAAATTAGGAAACATCTCACCATCAACCTCATCAATGTTTATCACCTTGGTTTAGCACTAACCTGTTTCTCACTTGAATGGGTTATCACTGTTATAAGTTATCACTGTAATGATTGTCAAATGACTTTCTAAATCCATCATTTGTTCTTCATCTGTTAGTTGGCAAATTATGTAAGAAAAATGTTTCTCCTCTTCATCACCTATTTACCTATTTCCCACCTACCTACCTTTCAGTATCTATGTAGACAAAAGGACAGACAGGACAGATTAGATAGATGGTGGAGAGATGGATTGGTCTTATGGATTTATATCTCACTCACTAGAATGGATCCTGCTTTTCTTGTCCTGGAGGTCATAGAAGCAGGCTTGTCAAGGTAGTTCTGTGTTATTTTGACATGTGCCCATTATTCTTTGAGAATTGGTTTCTCACTGCTGTGTTGGAGCTGTGACTCAAGAGAACCTGAGGGAATTTGTGAGCTGTTCATATCCGGTTGGTAGCTTGGAATCAAGCATGGCAAGAGTATTTACATCATGGAAACTGGCAAGTGTCATAATAGCTTTTTCCCTCCAGATCTGGTTGTTAAAAATTTACCAGCATATCACCATTTCTGTAACACAATGAGGTTTCAAGCTCCTCTTATATACTAACTGCCTGGTTCGGTATCCATTTGCTTCTCCTAGGATTTCTAAAGCTTTTCAGTGGAGATCAGCACTTAGAAACCAGGAACGCAGAGCTAGTGAGTGTGGTACTATGATCTAAGGGGGATAGAATGACAGACATTGTGTGTGTGGTGTGCCTATGGCCACAGACACTAGGAAATGGATGGAAATATATGTATGTATGTCTTAATCTAAAAAGATTCTATTTTAGAAGATATTTAGAAAAACTAGAAAGAGCACAGGGATTTTCTGTGCCCCCACCCATCCAGTTTCCTCTCTTGTATAACCATGGTCCAATTGAAATTGGAAAATTCCCAACACTCTGGAAGCAGAGGCAAGAGGATCAAAAGTTCAAGGTTATCCTTAGCTACACAGCAAGTCTAAGACCAGCTTCTCTCAAAAATAAAATAAGACAAAATAAAAAACAAACCTCAAGGAATTAGCATTATCTTCGGTACAAGCTGTTTTAGATTTTATACGTTCTTCCACTAACATCTTTTATATCTGTTCCAGAATCCAATTGTGAGTACTATATATTTGCCCATAAGAAAATACATGTACAATTTTACATATCCATTTAATCAGTTTATCCATTAATTCATCCAAATCTTTGTCTATCTATATGTAAAGCTACCTCTTATACCTATAATTTCAAGACTCCACCATAAGACTTACTTAGCTTTCATCCATTCCATACTTAACACTCTTCTATGGTCAAGGAAATTGGTTCTCATTTCTTCAATGTTCTTCTTTATATCTAAACCCCACTGTAAGTAATAAGGTTGCTCACTACACTGAGCTTCTGGCCCACTCAGCCATGTTCATGTGGCTTTAGATAGATTCTTTTGAATTGTCCTTGTCCCCACACAAGCCCAGTGACTGACTGACATAGGGTAAGAAAGATGAAGGGAAAGAGGCAAGTTGTAAAAAATGTCTTACTGTCTTTTCAGCTCATTCCCTCGATGTGTTAATCATACCTTGATGAAAATAAATTGCTTCACACAGTTCACAGTAGACAGTAAGTGCTCAGTAAGTAGAGTTTTCCCATTAGCTTTGTTGTTGATATTGAGGACCTGTGAAGCAGGTAACTAGAGGTTTTCAAGGATGCACTGGGGAAAACATAGAATTTGGAGACTCGTACACCATCGTGTATTTTAGAGATTAGGACCTAGATGTGCATGAATTAAGTTCCTTTCAAAGTTAGCCTTGCAATTTTCAGAAATACTTCACAGTCCAGGCTCATTAGAATTCATTGACATAAAGTAGTGTTTTTAATCCAATGTGTGTGATCCACCCACTCCATCTAGTCCAACAACAAAATGCACGCATAACCCAAGGGACCTAGAAACAGAAACTCCCTTCCCCTCTCCTCAGTTGAGAACCACTGGAACAAGGGATTGGCTGGCTTTGTCTTACATAAATTCTCTGATTTCAACAGATTTGTGAAGCATGATCTTTGATTTTTACACTTAAAATTCCTAATCCATTACTTATGCTAGTTCTCAGAGATTTAGACCAAAACTCACCGAAATAATTAATTTACAACGAGGCAGAAGATAATCTTAGTTGTTATTTAGAAACCAATCAACTTGGGTATCACAGAGTTGTGAGAGGTCCAAATTGGCAGTGTAAAAGCTTACTGACAGGACGTGGGACAACAGGACTTGACCCAAGAAAAGCACAGCAAGGAAGGGCTTGGCAGACTTCTTTTAAAGGAACTGGAAGCGTTACCTCCTGGCCTTTGCTGCCCCGTCTCCTTCCGATTTTATATCCTCCATAAATGGAATGCTCTTCATTAAAGAAACACTAATTATCTTTTGGGTTCGAGCCTAGCCTTAAACAGTTGAGTGAAAAGAAGCCATGGATTTGGAAAACAGCAAGAAGGGGTATGGGGGGGGGATCAGAGGGAGGAAATGAAAAGGGAAAATGATGTTATTATAATCTCAAAAGATAGATAAATACATACAAAAAGGAAACAGTGGTTGGATGGATGCTAGAGGTTTATCAACTTCCCTAAGAGGAAGAAGGTTGGAAGAGGGCTGCCACATCTGACAAAGGATTTGACTTGTCAGAACAGTTTAGGGAATGTGGAGCAGCCTGAGTCAGAATCAAGTTAAATTTCTGTAGAATTATTTCAGTTCTCCACTGGGGACTCTTAAACAAGGCAACACTCAGATCACTGCAGTATATTGAAGTTAGTACTTCACATTTTGATGGGAAAAGAATTTGGTGTTAAAGAACTAAGATGGTTCAGCTTGGGAAAAACAAAAACAAAGCAACAACAACAAAAATCCCCACCTGCTATTCACGTCTAACAACCTGCATTTGATCCCGGGGACCCATGACAAAAGGAGAAAACTGAGTCCAAAAGTTGTCCTTTGACCTCCACATGCCACAGGTGCACCACTTCACCCTGAACTAGAACTGTGGCTTCTGTCATCTGACCAGAAAAAGTGGTTTTGTTTTTTGTTTCTTTGTTTGTTTGTTTTTCTACATCTAAGATTGCACAGCAACAAACCTTTACAACTGATTACTGAATGGGACTGGAAATTTTTTCAATGAACTGGTTTTAGTGTATAAATAGCACTTCCGGTAGCTTACCATCATTAATGTAGCATTAATGTGGGCTTATATATAAGATCTGATTGTCAAAGGGAAGAAGAATCATTTGGCTCAAGAACTAAAGAGGGGACTCATAATGAATAGGCCTATTTCCCATCGACAGGTGCTGGCAAATTACCAGGGGTAACAGGACATTCTTTTAGACTTGGTACCTCAAGGACAGGAGCCTGAGTAGGTTAAATGCAATGTCCTGGCCTTTCTCATAAATCCACAAGGTCATTCCTGCTATCATATTCAATTTCTCCTTCTGCAGCAACCTTACTGCTTTTATTCCCTTTATCTACTCCTCCTACTCCACAGCTCCCTTATACAAGTGCCAATCAGAAAGGTGACAGTGAAGAGTTATGGTTGGGGTGGAGGGTGGGGGCAATGAAAAAAAAAAAAAAAGATGGACGTGAAAGGAAGAGGAAAGGGACTTAGACATGGTTTTCTTGGACTATGTTCCCAAAAGAAATAATGATTCTCTCTCGGTGTACTTATTGACATTCATTGAACAGCATATAGTTTATTTTAGCTTGAGTTTGTGATGTAGCATCTATATTTAATCCTGCAAGCTGTCGGGCAACTCATATATTTACAAACACAGTCCCGGAAACAATGTGTTTGCTGGTCACATCTGCATCTCTAACGTCTCGGAGCTCCGAGTTGTTTGGCACAGCTCAGGGCATTATTATTCTGGCCAGTGCCAAGGCCCAAGTAGGACAGGTCCTGGGCTAAGAGTTCAGATTCAATGACAGGCCTGGCAGAAAGCCAATAGCAAGGGATGCATTGAGGACTGAGGGTCAGAATGGAGAGTTGATAGTCAGCCCCACCTCAGTACTGCAGCCTGCATGGTGATGAGGGATTTCTGTGTGCTTGGCTTGAGTTTATTTTGGCTTTACAAGCCTCCAACTACTCTATGTGTATACAGAAGCTCTGCTGGAAAGCGAGCTGGGCCTTAAGCAATGAGAGCTACATTGGTGGAAAGAAGCACAGGAAGTTGGGTGATGGGGAAGACATCTCCTTGAAATATGGAGTCAGCTATTGGCAATAGTGTGGAGTGGGTTACAAAGCTGTATTGAGTACCAGGGAAGGAATTTGGACATGCCTAGAGAGAGGTATTAAAAGGCATCATTCCATGAGTTTTGGTAACAGAAAGCCTAGCCTGTTGTCCAGGATACAGGAAGATGAACTCCAGGTTCCAGTGAAGTTCAGAATGAAGCAGGGTGTGAGAAGTTCTTGGAGGACTGTCTGTCTACAAGTGAAGTAAAGGAACTAATGATTGGAGATACAGGGCTCAGCAAGAATTGTAAGGCTCTTGTTCTTTGCATAACCTTGTTGAGATTGGACCCTGAAGCAGAAAGACAGGAAATTATGGGTACATGCTCAGTTGGGCTTAGGGAAACGAACATAAAATAATACTTTATTATTTTTATTTATGTGCATGTGCCTACATGTGTGCCATTTGCATGAAGTGCCCATAGAGGCCAGAGTGCATTGGGTTTCTTGAAACTGAAGTTATAGGCAATTGTGAATCACCTGATATGGCAGGCTGAGACCCGGATCTGGGGCCTCTGCAAAAGTAGTTAGTGGGCTCTCTTAACTGCTGGCTAGTCTTTCCAGCCCTTGACCTTACAGCTTTTGAGCAATGGGTCAACTCAACTTATGTGTCTTAACCCCCCCGAACAGGGATTGCATATCAGGTGTTCAGTATATCAAATATTTACATTATTATTCAGATCATTAGCAAAATAAGTTACAAAGTAGCAATGAAATAATTTTATGGTTGGGGTCTCACCACACCATGGGGAACTTTACTAAAGGGACACAGCAATAGGAAGGTGGAGAACCACTGTTTTGGGGAAAGCCTACATGAATTACCACTGCACTCTAACAGGTCATGCAGAGAGGCAGCTGAGGAAAAACGAACAGTTGGAAAGAGACAAGAGGTCTTATGTATCCTTAGCAAATCTGGAAGAACAGTGGTAGTTTTCTCTGCTTTTGTCCTTGCAGAGTTTAGATGATTCCTTGGCTCACAACACTGTTTTTTAGTGACATTGACCTAAAGATGTCTAGACTGACCTCCTACACCTACAGCTCCTGTCTTCAGTCTACAGCTTTTATGCTTGTAGGCATTTAGATGACACTAGGACTTTCTTGGAAGAATATTACTGGGCTTCTGAATTTTGTCCTCTGTAAAATGTATGTAATACAGATGATCCTTGACATTTGATGGAATTATGTAGAGATAAACCTACTGTAAACTGAAATGATTGAAAATGTATCTAATACACTAATACTTAATAATGGACCATCACAACCTGCCACCTAAGTTAGGGTAGAGTATGGATAGCTCCCCATTATGATCATGTGTCTAGGTGGAAGCCACCCTTCCCTGCTGCTGTTCAGCACCCTGGTAAAGCCAAACACTGCAGTTTGTGCCCTTGTGAGGTCAGAAGTCATCTGAA
The DNA here is from genome assembly GCF_011762505.2 of Arvicanthis niloticus. Classification (NCBI taxonomy): domain Eukaryota; kingdom Metazoa; phylum Chordata; class Mammalia; order Rodentia; family Muridae; genus Arvicanthis; species Arvicanthis niloticus. The sequence goes on along the minus strand of NC_047667.1, from coordinate 45,224,379 downwards.
CCAGCATCAACCTTACAGGGGTTTAGAGCTTCAGAGGAGTTAATGAAGAAAAAGTGTTTAGGTCAGTGCCTGGTCCGTAGTAACAACAGCCGAGCTTACTTGGAGGGATTCTAGTGACAGCTCTGGGACTCACGGGTTTTAGACTTTTGACTATTTCAGTTTGCCTCTATCACAGGAGAGACAGAAACAGAGCCATCTCCATTTTCAACATTGGACCTGGGGTTCATTCCTAAAGCAGCAGTACAGGCTTGGGGTACTCCTTCCACTCTTGTGGTCACGGTTTCTCATCAGCAGAACCATGTGAAGGGGCTTCTATCAGGGGCTCTCAGCTGTGTCCAAATCTCTTGGAGAGCCTTTCAAATTATGCTGAAATATAATGTATTCCGACTGAAGATATTTCCCTCCCTTCCATCCTTCCTTCCCTATCTATATTCCTCTCCTCACAGCTTCCTTATACATAGACTATAGCTAGCTACCCATGGCTGCCCAGAGTCACTGGGTCAGAAGAAAGGCCAAATAACTGTGTAATCAGCACTGAGCCCCACTTTGAGAGGATATTTGGAGGAAATGGATCTGAAAGGCATAATGGACATTTGGACAGGGAGGCCAGGAAACAGTGGCAGTGGCAGGGCACAGAGTTTTAGAATTGAGGGACTTGAGAATGAGGGCCATACTTCCCTGAACTGAGAGTCAAGGCGACTGCTGTAACTACTGAGTACTGTGATCTGGAGCAAGGGCACCTCTGAGTCTTCAGGGTTTGCTAATCAGTCATGCAAACACAAGGTTTAGATTGCCTATCTATGCTACTTTCTCTCTTATAAACAACCAGAAAACTACTGGAAAAAAAAAAAGAAAAGGCCATATTTATTGTCTATGGAATATTTCTTACATTAATAACTTGTGATACAGCAATAGAAAATATGTGAACACACACACACAGCTCTCAGCAGCAGAAGTCGTACTTTTTAGGTGCTTCAAAACCCCTCAACCGTATGTAGTATTGTTGTTATATTATAATCCCTCTTGTCTCTTGAGATTGGGTCTTATTATGCAGCCCGGCCTGGCCTAGAACTCACTATGGAAACTAGGCTGGCCTCAGCTTCACAGAGATCTGCCTGTCTCTGCCTCCCAAGTGTCGGGATGGAGGGGTTGTGCCACCATGACCAGCTTCTATTTTTCTTTTCTTGAAGTCTACTCTGGGAGCCACCTCTCTTTGGAATGGCTCAGAGAGAGGTCTCAGGATCTGTAAGAGGAGGGCAGAATGGCTTGTAGGCGGCAATGGGAGCTGCCAAATGAGGAAGAAGGTGGAAAGGTTTCAGGTGATATGGCTTTGATGTGTAAAGAGATGAGGTTTTAGAGGCTCAAAGCATATAACTTTCATTAAAACCACCTGACCAGCATGCTACCTTCATCTTTTCTGGTGAGCCTTTCTGACCTCAGAAGAGGATGTGGTCTATGCTCTCTGACTCCTGCTTTATCATGAGAGGCTCTGATATCGAACAAATCAGTTTGCTTGTCTGGCCCAGGGAAAGTGCCAAGGACACCCAGCAGACAAGTATGAAGCCTTAGCAACTGACAGATGACTCTGTCCTTGACAAATGAAGTTCTAGTTGTCACAGAGAGAAGTTTATAAATTCAGATCCTCAAGGGGATGAAGCCTACAAGGACTAGTGCCATGAGAGCCATCTGCATATAAGTGTTGTGAATGTGGAATTGCATGTAAAGCTCAGTACACAGTCCTCAAATGCTGACTGTGTAGACATTGCCTAATAAGCGATTGGCTGGTTGATGGACAGGGGTGAGACACAATAAGGAGAGGTGAATTATATAGGCCTCAGAGTCACAATATCAGGGCTTTGAGTTTTGCTTCTGCCTTCTGTGGAGTGGCCTCCAGAGAGCCCCTTTGCCTCTATCAGCCTCCCTCTTAAAGGTCTCAAATTAATGTAAGAGCATTTAGTAAACAGTAATTACGATTAGCTCCTCTCTGCATAAATAGTTATTAATATTATTGACCTGATTCTATGCAGGGAGGAATATCTACATCCTCATGTTGGAACTTGATTTCTGACTAGTGGGGGATGTATGATTTCAAATGTAGCTTCCCTGATTCATGCTAGTCCTGGGACCGAAACTTGAGGTCATGGATGAAGCCTAGGGAGGAAAGTGGCAACAGAAAGGAAAGTCATACATGCTTGGATTCAAATGAGGGGATGCTAGGAGTTACTGGAGATCTTGGAAGTGCAGCTAAAGGTCCTTTATGGGCTGTGCTGAGTCTGTATGGAAAATGGTAGTGGTCAGCCTACCAGGGGGAAGGACCTGGACCTTGATGGAAGTCAATAGCATCACTACCGCCACCATGGCTGTCTCATCACTCCTCCTGTCTCCCCTTCCTTTCTAGGATAAACAGGTTTTGCATCAACATGCTGTGGATGACAAAAACAAACAACACTTCCGTGATTTTTTTTTTTAAACACTGACACCCTCAGACTTCTTCAAGAAAACAGCTCCTCAATAAAGTTGGCCAATTAACCACTTAAATGGCTTGAAAACTTATTTAATGTCACTGCCTAATCACTTTATAAAATGTCACTGCTCTAGCGGGCAAAATTTTCTGCTTCATATCTCATCTCTTTTCAGCTTAGCTCTTTCTGCAACACAGCCCCCTAGCGCTCGTGCCCCTTCCATTTGCATAGAATTGTGGAACTTCGGTGTTGAGCTGGGTTGTGGGGATCATCTCTCCTCACAAATCATTTCAAGGAAGGCTAAGGTGAGGCTCCCACAGGAAAGTGTCTTGCCTACAGGCTCTAACTTCTAAGTGACAGCACAATTCCTTCCTGTAACTGTAAGTCAGGGGACTGATGTGGTCACACGTGGGCAGACTTGGATCTGCAGCTGAAGGAGGCCACCTTTTCCATTGCACCGATCCACTCTTACTTAGCCTTACTGTTCTCCTCTGTTCAGAGAGGTAATTTTATCATCCATGCTTCATAAGCAGTAGCTATCACATACACATTAACTAATTTGTATGGTATTTACTAATATATTTAAATTAACAGCTTTATTAATCAAACTACTAGCCTCACACTTATAACCTAGCTATACACTTAACCCCTCCAGGATGCAAAACCTCCTCTTCACTAATTGTCTTTTACTGTTTGTTTGTTTGTTTATTCATTCATTTATTTATTATTGCTGAGGATGTAACATGGAGCCTCACACATCCCAGGCGAGTGCTCAGCAGCTGAGTTATACCTCCCCCTCCATAATAATTTTCATTCATATTTCTGTATCTATCTACTTCATTTGCTACAACTTTACACTAGCTCGCCTAGGCCATACATCATAACTGTGCCTTTATTCTGAAACACCAAGCACATATGGAGACGGAAAACAAGAGAACTTGAAAGCAACTCAGACCTTTTTAGCTGGACCGTGACCTCAGAGTGGCAGTGACATGATTCTTGTAAGTGCTGCCATCTTGAAGATCGCACTGCCCGCTTCTCATAAGACCTCACCTTATACTTGATTTTCTCTATTGGCAAAACCATGACCATTTAATTCATGGCTTAACAGACAGATCTGAGCTTATGCACTCAGACAAGGAAAAAAAAAAAAAAAAAAAAAAAAAACCCTCAACTTGTTAAACTTGTACCTTTGGCAAAGCCAAATTGTCTGTCTAGGTATAAAACTGCCTTACATGTGGAGGGCAAAGGAAATAATTCATGCTTCTCAGGTAAAACTGTAACATTTTTCCTGAAGGGGCCCCTGTGTCACCATCCTCACAGGGAACATGGAGGCCTGCTTGGATGCTCACCTTTTGGAGTCATGATGGAAAAGGCACCAACTGTCATCTATGGCTGCTTATTAATGGTGTCTCCAAAAGCTGTGAGAATTTAGACAGTCAAGATTCGCTTGATAGATTGTGTTACAAAATATTCAGTGATAGTATCCTGAAGAATAAACAGAAAGTGACCAAAAGCTATTCCCCCTTCAAAAGCCTGATTTCCATACAACTGTCAACCGGCAATTAGCTTGTCTTTAAAAAGAAAAAAAAGAAAAGAAAAAAGAAAGTTTTAAAACCTGTTTAAGGATCTTCTTTCTTAAAAAGAGACTTTTTAGTCAAAATGTCTTCAGATCCCCAGAAAAACTACTGAAGCAGAAAGCCTGTGATTCCTGGGCCAGGTTTTTCTGAGAAATGGAGAGCCCTGAATTCAGGCATTCTTGCTGCGCTCAGCAGACATTGCCCAGCAATCAAAATCATTTGATTCCCAAGCTGATATTCCTCAGGCAGGTTCCAGATCATTGTGAGCTCTGAAAAAGCGTAATTACAAACAAAGCTGACAAGAAGCATGCTTAACATAGTCTGATTCTTTCAAACAGTTTTTCCAGTAGGTGCTTACCTGTCCTTAGGAAACCCTCATGCAGCAGGCAGGGGGGTGGCTACCATGACTCAGGATACACAGGCGCCAATCTGTCAAGAGGCCGAGTGGCTGGACAAAGCTATATCTTGTCACAGTCTTACAGTGACTCTGATGAAGTACATGGAATTTGATGCAGCTTGTATACTTGAGAACTGAAGATTCATCCGAGAGGATGACAAAAACCTACATATGGCCTTAGATGGGTGTGTGCACTTAGTGAGGGAGGACATCACATGAGGGCAAAGCTGGGAGAGATGATTAATATTGCTTTAGTGACCCAGAAGCCTGGGCACAAGGGAGTTGGTCCTTTACTCCAGTTTTCACTAGTCTGAAATCAATGTGCTGGACATGGAAACTGATCTTTGTTGGGTGCAAAGTCCTCTTCACATGTGTTCCTTTGCAATTGTATGATGAAAGTCCCTACACCCTTCCTAGTGGCTGCCTACAGATTGCTCTCAAGTTTAGATGACACTTCTGGTTCCTTGCTCTGTGGCTTTCATGAGCAGTTCGGAGCATGGCTGTCTGCTCTATTTTGAGTCAGTTGTTTTCTTCTAATTACTCAGATGGGACATTGTCCAGTTGTCCATAAGTCTTTCTTAGTTTCCACTATCATTAAGGCGATTGTCTGGACTTCAGCTTCTACATTCTTCAGTTCTGACCTCAAAGTCAAAGAATAGAACCCAATAGCCCGTTTTACTCACAGGCCCCACACACGCTCAAGGAAACAGAATTATGGAGAACATGCAGAGAAGGATATAGGGCTTTGGGGGAGGGGTCGCTTTAGGACTCTACTTCCCATGAGTCTTCAGCAGTGCTCGTAGATCTCCACCTTATTTGTGTAGTATGTTGGCCTCCTCTGTCAAGGAGCCACTGATTCCCTAGTGAATGAACTTGCTATCGCTGCATCAATTCGTCTTTAAGAAACACAGCAATATTTTATAACAAGAATGAATTGCTAATGGTGGAACTTCAGGTAAGGCAATAAACACCTGCTCACATATTGTCGGTTCTTAGCATAATGCCTGCCACTTAGGAGTTCTCATTTATGTTTCTTCAATGGATGAATATGTGAATGATTAAATGAGAAATATTTTGGGCAACCTCATCAAATTGTTTCAGTATAAAAATTGTCTGCTCCTTCCACATGCAAGGATGATTTCTCTTTTTAGTTTTAAATCACTTTTTTTTTTTCCTGGCAACTCAAGCTTATTTTAAAAGAAAAAAACATTTGGGGATTTTCCTTCTATGATTCTACTTTTTTATAGTTAACTTTTTAATCTACATGGAACTAAGTTCTCAATGTTATGTAAAAAAATATTCCATCCTCGCCCAGTTGGTCTGTGATGGCTTTGTTTTTATATATGAACCACTGTGCAGGGTTTTGAGTTCTTCTACTTCATTGATCAACCTGTTCAATTTGTGAATCAGCATCACTAATTTATTTTAATTATGCTAACATTATCATGTGCTAAGGTCTAAAGAGGCCGACACTTTGTTATTCTTTCCCCAGCTTGGCTGGTTAAGCTGGGGCACTATCTCTCACCTCTGCTCCCCTGCTCTAGCTCTCCAAACAGCACAGCATTCTTTGGCATGGAGCCAGATCAAGGTTTACATGTTGCCTATTTTCCTAGCTGAACTCCTCTGGCCTGATCTCATCATAACAGACTTGGTAACTATAATGTCTACCTAGCAAACTTTAAGAATGAGCGGTAACTTCTAAGCAGCTCCCAGCACCCAGCTGCAAAGCAATAACTGCAAGAAAGAGTGAGGACTGTCTGAATGTTCAGACTCCCAGGCTTCCTTCTGTCCTTCCATCCTTACACACAGCGACCCTGAAAAGCATCCTGTACCAATACTGAAGCCTCTGTCTCTCAGGCTCAGTATAACTTTGGAGCTGGGAATCCCAGGATTCACACTTACCTCCAACAGACCCTTTTAGGTCCTCTGGATTAGTGAGCTAACATACCTCAGAATGTTCCTGGGGGTGACTCTGGAAGGAAGCATGATGCACTAAAGTCCTCTGTGCACATTCCTGCAAGAGAGTGAAAGTTCAGAGAATTATCACATCTGCCTAGGCATCCTATCTCTAGGATTTGGCAGCAAGAGACAATCCTCAGACCATGAATTACAGGTACTGGGCGTTGGAAGTTGTTCTGGCACACACTGAAGTGGTGTTGGCGAGAGACATGCACAGGGCTCTGACAGCATGTGCTAGAAATTAAAGATTGGAGAAACGGCAGCAGTTCCAGGAAACTGCACAGTACTGAATGATTCCTTGCATCTAGAGGTTGATAAAGGTGACTAGTTGTGCTTAGACAACGTGTAGGCACTGGAAATCAAGGGCCTGTGATGAGTCACAAGGCAGCCAGGAAGAGAGAAGGACAGAAGCATCCTTATTGCTGGCATCTTCCCTCAAACTCAGAGAAAGGCAGGGAATATACACATTCACTCCTTCAAGACGGATGTCTGCACAAATGCTCTGTGCATTCAGGACCTGAGTTAGCAGGGTAAAAGATGGTGGGGGCCGGGCTCTTCTCTTCTGCTGTCTGGCGAAGAGGAGTTCCATGGACTCTTGGTGTGGGTTCTCCTCTTATCCCCTATTCTGACTCGATCACCATATCACTTTCAATAAAAGAATAGATTAGATGCTCTACATATAAGTCTGCTCCTAGCCTATTGCCAAGCTTTGGAAAGCAACACTCAGTCTATGAGGCAATTACAGAAATATGTAAATATGTTTGTGGGGGAGCCCATGTAGGAAAGACGCTGGGATTCATACCCCCTGAGCTTAAACTCTATTCCTTCCTTCTCATGGCAGTGAGGACATACATCATTGTCTTGACCTCAGCCCCCTTTTCGCATCTGTAAGATGCTGACGGTAGTGTTTCCTCATAAGTTTCTGTCGGAAGAAATAAAATCATACATACTGAGCACTCCGTTCAATGCCTTAGGGCATCAGTTGGTTGCACTACCGCAGGAGTAGAGAGGATTTCCCCATCCAGTTATGTATGATGCCCGCAGACAAGGATATGGCCCTGTACCCACCTCACATCTCTTTGTACTTTTCTAGTTTGGAGCCCTGGAGGAGCAGCACGGAGTGGGAGAGCTTGGCGAGAGAATGAAGACACTAACCGCCTGGGAGAAGCATGAGGTGGCCGTGCAGCTCTCGGTTTAGAGGGCTTTGGCCGGAGGCCGCCCCATGGGCAGTCCTGCTGGCGCTAGGCGTGCCCGGGTGGGTGCTGGCTGTCTCAGCCACGGTGGCCGCTGTGGTCCCTGAACAGCATGTCTCCTCGCCTGGCCAGGCTCCCCTGGACTGGCTGCTCACAGACCGAGGCCCCTTCCACCGTGCCCAGGAGTATGCTGACTTCATGGAGCGTTACCGCCAGGGGTTCACCACCAGATATAGGATCTACAGGTGAGTGGAATCTCCCACAGAGCTCAGCCTAGGCAGTGAACAGCTGGTGTGTCCAGCCTCAAGCCCTAACCGAATCAGAATGCCCTCAAGTTGAACTAGAGGTGAAACATGTGAAACATGGAGAAACATCAGGTAGGGAAATAAGCCTGCCCCATGGTTTTTTGTTTTGTTTTGTTTTCTGTTTGGGATTTTTTTTTTTTTTTTTTTTAAACACATACAAACTAAAAAACCTTCTGATACCTCCTGGGGACTTAGCAAAAGGGTTTCTATTTATAGATTGTTCTGCTTATAAATTGAGGACAAATCAGGCAGCATGCAGACAGCATGTGGCTCAGGTTGCTGGAGGTGGTCAGAGTCAAATGCTGGGCCCAGCTTTAAGTAATGGGTTAGGGACTTTTATGAGTTGTAATTATTTAGCCATGCAAATGAAGGAAGGGAAGCTTCCCTATTGCCTCAGAGGTCTAGGGAACCTGCTGAGGGACAAACCTACCTTCACCCTTGACAACAATACAAGCTCAGCTCGCTTTGGCCATGGACAGAGGCCCATCTATAGGAACATCACATAAGAAGGGCAAATGGGTGTGTCTGGTTCTTCCAACATATTCCTGGATGCTAGAAACTACTGCAAAAGTAGAAAGCTCCTTACCCTACTGACCCAGCCGGGCTGGGGCTCATACAAATGCAATTTCCCTTTGCTCTTTGGGAATTCTGTCCCACTCTGACAACTCTTTTTTCTTGCTGAACTCATCAGCATAAAAGGCATCATTAGCCATCCGGGAGCTTTTCAGATTTTGTTCCCTCTATTTAAGAACATTTATTTTCTAAATTAGTATGTTGTCATTGTTGTTGTTGTTGTTATTGTTGCTGTTTTATCTTGAGACAAGGTGTCTCTGTGTAACAGCCTTGTCTGTCCTGGAACTCAACCACCACTCCTAGTTTTAAAATCAGTTTTAATGCAGAACAATAGGAAGAAAATATGAAACAGAAACACGGAATCCCTCATTCGTTACATTCTTTAACCTCTAGACATTTGGTCATGTTTGGGGGCACACGCATTTCTAGTTCTACGGGCATACTTAAGTCTTTGAATCTCTTGCTTGGCTTAACACTTGAAATTTTAATTTGTTTATTATACTATATTATGTTATATTATATTATATTCTGTGAGGGCGGGGCAGCCTCACATACCGCACCGTGTCTATCTGGAAATTAGAGGACAACTCTTAAGACTCAGTGTTCTCCTGCCACCTTGTGTGGTCCAGGACGGACTCAGATCCTCAGAGCCTGTTGACTGAGGTTATCCCATCAGCCTTTGTCTCGGCCTTATCCATGACTTGAGAAAATCATCTCTTTATTTTAAGCCTTCCCCAATTTTTTTTTTTTAATGACATGGAAACAGAGTCCAGACAAGTCACATAACTAGTAACAAACATACAGGCTTAACTTTCAAATAGTCAGATGTCAGAGTCTGAGTTTGTACATTAGAATTAGAGATATTTGAAATGATTTTCTTGAAAAGTTTTTTTTTTTTTTTCTTTTTAACATTTATAGTAGCTTTTCAATGTGTTTGGGCTAATGTAGGGTATCAGAAACAAGGTGTAGGAGGATTATGGAACAGGAAGACAGTAGAACAGACACTCAGGGAGTCCATTTACAGTGGTTTACAACTCCCAAACTTGAACACAGAAAGGACAAGATCAGGCAGCTGCGTTGCTAGTACATGGAGGATTTTCCCATCTTTCCTTGCTGGCCATATTTATCTACTGTGCTTAGCTCAGCCCAATTCTGAAAAAGACTTCAGTTCATACCCCTTGTTTAAATTGGTCCTTGGATTTCCTCTAAGGTTACAGCAGAGATTCCCACAGAATCACTGAGGGAGTGAATGACTTAGGCTCTGGATTGGCTAAATTAACACCTGCTCAGGCAAAAGCAGGGAAGCCAGAGCATTAACTCAGCATTCAGTAAATATGTAAGAGTCTAGGCACATGTGCCCATAAACTTTCCATAAGGTAAGTTTAGGGTGCTCTTTTCTCCATCTTACAAAACACAAAAACCTCTATTTTAGCAGAGAACAGTCCAGTAAAGTGAGATTTAATTTACCTTCCACCATTTGGTATATCCAAGATTCAGAAAAGCACCATCTTCACAAAAAATAATTTATATTAGTACATTTGAACTGAAGTCAGAGTAAGAATTCTAATATCACCATAAACTTCAAGTAGCTTGAAAAAGAGAAGGACTAAGCCCTTGCTTGTCTATTTACTTTCTCCTTTTTTTTTTTTTTTTTTTCCACTTCTTGGTAGATTCTTTTCCCCTCACTAAGACCCAGACCCAAGTCTGGATAGCTTAGCAGCCAGTTAGTTAACTCTTGGGAGGTGGCTCAGAACTGGCCCATGGGGAGTCTCTGAAATCACTTCTGCACCATCAACCTTCTATCGGGTAGTAATGGTTTTCTGATCATTTAATGTGACAAGCTCTTACACTGTGCTGTTCAGTCTTTCTGGGGTCAGTTATTGCACATGAACCTGTACTTGAGGAAACAGTAACCCATCACTCTGAAAGGAATGCAGCACTCTGATTTGTGGCCCTTTGATGGGGCTAGAAGAGAATGGTCACAAACCACTGCTCCAGGAGCCTTCTGGGAGGTTTGCCTTCAGTGATTAAGCAGAAATGTTGCCTTTATAGATATTGGTATGGCTCTATGTTATGCCATTGTGAATTATTTCGCAGCCCTATTCTATTGGGATCCTGTGGCAATTGCCTCTGATAAATTCAGGATCTTGCTTCTGCTGACTAAAGCAGGCCACAGGAAACTGGGAAAATATGCATGGGCCCATATCCAAATTTCTCCTTGACTATTCAAAGGTTACTGAGAAGAAAGCAGCTGACAGAAAATAACAGAAGGGATTTGTGGAAAACTAATGTGTCCCAAGAAGAATGACTCTTTCATTTCATCCTTTAAGAAAGCTTTTTGGTATATAGAAATCAGATAGTATCCATATATGCTTTCTATATAGAGGAGATGAATAGGTAGCAAAGAATAAGATTTTCCTAGGGAGTTGAAATTAAGGTGCAGAGTTACTTTATAAGGCTCTCAATCACAGGAAACCTTCCTCTCATCCAGCTGCAGATGTTCGCACATCAAGGTCCTACTACTAACCCATCTGATCCATGTGGTTTTAGTTAACTATCAGAGTGCACTCTCAATTTGAGGAAATATCTAACCATGCCAGAATAGTTTCAGTCTCTCTTCCCATGGACTTCCAGAGAAAGTTGTTTATTCTATTACATTGGTTTTCTGTAGGTGTAGGTGCTTACGGGTGAAGATGGTAGCACAAATTGTCCTGGTTCTAGTTGTGGAACTGAAGTTTATCGGCTGCATACTGTTTGGTAAACTACTTAGTGTATTTGTTTCCCAATCCCCTTATTTGTAAAGTGGAAGAATAATGGTGCCCACTTCAGGACTGATGTAGAATTAAATGAGTTAGTTGATACAAGGCAGTTGGACTAGTGATTCCTAAATATTACTTACTGATATTAAATTGTTTTAAATAAATATTTACCTGGGCAAAACAGCAAGAGGAGGTAGGAACCATAGCTTTGACTGTTATGACTTCTGTTTAGAGCTTAGTATACAGAAATTATTTAGAATGGGAGATGTTTTGTTTTGTTTTGTTTTGTTTTTGAGCACCTTACCTTTAGCTCTCAACCTGGCTCTTTATAGAGAGGAGATCTCAAGTGAGGAACATGTACTCTCCCTCTCACAAGGGCTACTAGAGGAAGCCAGAGGACTTTGGGCATAATTGAAGCTGTCATGGGCTTAATTCTTATTCCTGCAGCTAGAGGTAGCAGAGTGGCAGTCCCTAAGCATGTCCTACTGAGACTGATGGTCTTGCTGTTTTACCTAAAAGCTTTAAGATCCCACTGACTAACCTCTCAGCCTTTGTTTCTCCCACAGAAACATGATCTAAACAATCAGCCCATTTCTTAGCCACCATTTCTCAACAGCTACTTATAAGAGCTGTAGAATCAGAGAGATCTTGTCTCCAGTTCCATTTGTGGCCTCCAATTGCCCTCTCCCCTGATTCCCTTCAGACTCCCACTATAACAAACACTTAAGTGCCTACCCTCTCTCAGCCATACTACAAGGCAGATAGTGCCTATTAGGGTCTTTGGCAATGAAATGGAGTTGTTCAAGGTCAGAGAGGGAGCCAATCACAGCCAGAAATAGCACAAGGGCTCCTGACTTGAAGTCTCCTGCTCGTTACTCTAGCCCATGCCACTTCCCTTTGACTGCTAAGTGCATCTTCATCACAACACACAACCTAATCAGGCCCCTAAATTGAGATGGTGTGAATGTAAATATGGGTTCTCGAAACACTCTAGCAGTAATGTTCCATTCTCTCTGTTCTACAAATCAAAGTAATGAGCAGTCTGATTTTTTTTTTAAATTTCTTTTTGTATTAAAGTTTTAATAGAGAGATAATCATGGGATTGGAAAAATTCCAAGCCACTATAATAAAAACACTTAAAACTCAGGGAGAGAATATATTAAAATTGAGAAAGTCAGGAATCATAAAGAACAGTGAATATAATATGGTGGTTGAGCGAAAAGGAAAGCCAGGTGTGATGCCAGAATGTTGGCCTCACTACCTCTGTGTCTACCTAATTCGTTTTGGAAAGGAAGGATCTGAGGTTACATTGTGTTCCGGGAGATCCACAAATTTCTAGATCCTACAAAGAAAACAGTTCAACACCAAGTTCATGGAGGATATGCAGAGACAGAGTTGGAGTCTGTGGTGAATAGCAACGGTTAACAAAACAAAAGAAGTTCCCAGCAGGCAGCACAGTAATAACCCAAAGAAAAGGCAATCTGTTTGGACCCAGACAGGATGCAAAATGAGATCTTTTAATAAGTCACATGTAAAGAAGGTGATGGCAAGAACTAAGTATTTGATCTACATGCCTGAATCTGTGGTCCATGGATTAGACTCATCACACCTCCTGACAGCTTTCTAAGAAGATGGACCCTCAAGTATCTCCCTAGACCCACAGAATCAGGCTCAGCATTTAAGATCCTTGGAGCACTGTTTTGCTGGGCAGTGGTGGCACACGCCTTTAATCCCAGCACTTGGGAGGCAAAGGCAGGCAGATTTCTGAGTTTGACACCAGCCTGGTCTACAGAGTGAGTTCCAGGACAGCCAGGACTACACAGGAAAACCCTGTCTCGAAAAAAAAAACCCAAAAAACCAAAAACCAAAATTCTTGGAATTCTGCACTGATCATAGGTAGTATGTGGAGCTGGGAGAACAAGAGTAAGCCTGGCCTGGTGGCACATCCTGTAATCCCTCCATCAAGAGGCTGAGGCAAGAGGATCAACAAGTTTAAGGTCACCATGGGCCTGTATACAAAGACCTTATATCAAAGCAAAAACAAGGGAAGTGATGGCCAGGGTAGATAAGGAGAGACAGTGTCAAGAGAGGCCATCATCCCTCACAGTGAATCTGCAGCAGAGACTACGAACAGGAACTATTACAGACGGAAGAGAATAGTGGTTGAGGGAGGTTAAATTTAGGAGTTATTAGTACCAAGGCACATAAACGTATGGAAGAGTTGCAGCAGCTCAGAGAAAACTTTAAAAGCAGAAAAGGCTGCAGGACCTGGGAGCAGCCTGTGGATGCCTCTTGGGAGATGGGGAGGTGAGAAGGCAGAGAGCAGCTGCAGATTCAGTCACAGGAAGAGCACCAGAGCTGATTTATCATCCAGACCACATCCTGCCAACTAACAAATACTGATTTGGATAAACAGCGAACCCTGAGAGAGGCACCATCTCCAATTAAGAGATCACAATCCACATAAATAAATGGCAACCAAAGGCAACCTCAGGCTGCTTAGGCAAATCCCAGTGATTTCTTAGGTGTTCATTTCAGCAGCAGAAATAGAGAAAACATGTGTTATCATGCTGCCACAGGACTCCATGAAAGAGCCATGGTTCTCAGGAGCACAGATAAGCAAGAAAGAAAGTTGTCATTTCTGGAGAAAGACCAGGACCCAGTACAACCTGGTTGGTCTCTGAAATCATTAGGCTTAGATTTTGGTTACAGGGAGCTTGTTAAGACCAAAAGAGGGAAGAGATGTCCATCAACTGGTGATGTGCTCCAAACTGGATCACACTTTGAGATATATGGCAAGGATGAGCTTTCAGTCTCGGTCACTGACACATCTTCACAGCCTAGAGGAATGAGGACACGGGGAAAAGACCAAACATACGGGGTGGCTGGCTAACTGTATAGTCATTCTGACATAGAAATGTTAATCTAGATTGTAGATGAAACAGAAAGCATTTTGGTCTGTCAAGGAATTTTATTCCAGAAACTGAACCTCAGCATGTCCTTCTTGTGCAAACTTCTGTCCCTGCCTCTGTTGTAAATGCCTACCACTCCTGCATAGCACCCTATATGATGTTCTGGTATTTGGTGTCTATAAATTATTAAATAATAATATCTACTGATCTCTTGGAGCAAGGTTATGAAGAACATGCAAGCCCTTACAGTTCAGAGGAAATCAACTGATATTTTCAACAAGTGTTTTAGAGAGCCAGATCTGCTTGGTATTTCACTAGATTTCATGAAATAACAAACTATGAAGTAAGGGGGATACAGTTTTTGACTGGATTGAATTTCCAGGCGAGTTCCTTTGAAGAAAGTATTGGGTTATTTGGTACAGATAGACAAGAGGACTTAAAAGGTAATGCTTAAGCAAGCCCTAATAAGTGGCTGGAGGCTCTCTCAAGAGAGCTGGTGAGGTGGGGCTACAGACCCCAAAGTAGTCCAAGCGATTAGGACTCAGACAGCCAATGCCATGTGCCAACTCTGAATGCCAAGATACGTAAGGCTAGACTTTTCCTTTTCCTGTTCTTTTTGCTCCCAAACTATATCACTAGACACTGATTTCTTACAGGGTGCAGTTGTAAAGATTCTCAGAGGTAGGGGCATGCCATTTTATAACATTGGGAGTGCATTACAAGAACTAAAAGCAATTGTGTTCAAGGATGGCAATGCCAAATGAAATTTTTCCTGTTTTTACTTTGAAAAACTGGACTGTTAGTCCTTACCTCGTGAGAAAATAGTTAGCAGTTCTTTAAGATTCTGTAATGCTGGTGGTTCACATGCAAATCTAGCATCATTTATACTTAAAAAACATGGATGAAAGAAATCTTACCATGTCATGCACTTGCTCCTGAGGTCCTTAACCAAATACTTATGAAGGGTCTCTTGTCAAAAATCTTCTGGGGATTATAATAGGATACAAAAGATAGGGAAATAGGGGCCTTATGATTTCTGGAGAATTCTGTAGTTTGAGGAACAGAGTAGACACTAGAAAACAAATTGAAACATAGCTCCTCAAGACCCCGGAGGAAGATACCACTAAATGGGTAGCAGAGAGATCAGCTTTATGGGTGCCAAGTTAGAATGCCAGGTCCATGGTCCTTTAGAATACAATGACTCTTACCCCCAAATAACCCCATAATTCCTGGGGCCATATTCAGGTTGAGTTAATACTGCAAGGGTGGAGAGAAATGTCAAAATTAAAATGTGCAAGAGATGAAGGGAGACTTGAGGGGATAGCTCTGTGGTAAGATGCTTGCTACATAAGCATAAAGACCTTCTGACTTTGAATTCCCAGAACACACACAAAGCTGTGCTCAGTGAGTGTTTCTGTCATACCAAAGCTTCCACAGCAAAATGGGAGTCAGAGACGGGAATCCTCAGCAGCTGGGGGGAGGGGGGGGGGCGCAGCTAGCCTGGTATAGATGATGGTGAACAACAAGAGACCCTGTCTCAAACAAGGTGAAAGTCAAACACTGGTACCCAAGGTTGTCATCTGAACTCCACACTCTCACCTAGCATTTATGTGCCTGCTCTCTAAAACACACAGTGAAAGAAAGCAAGGAAGCAATCAATCAGTCAAGGAAGGAAGGAAGAAAGGAAGGAGTAAAATAAGCCTCCAGGGTGGCTAAGGAAGGGGAGCAAGATCAGTTATGTTTTCAGACAAGATTTAGTACAGAGATCTTGAGTCAGTCAGGCAGAGAAAAAGAGGATTAATTCTTGCTTCAAGAAATAATTAATTTTATTCATGAATGAATTGCTCCTTATAGATACTCTAGAGCAAGCAGACAGGAACACTGGCTAGTTACACGCTCTTCTCTTTTTTGTCTCTTCAAGAGATGAGCTTTTTCTGGGTCAGGAATTCTCTCTCTCTCTCTCTCTCTCTCTCTCTCTCTCTCTCTCTCTCTCTCTCTCTCTCTCCTCCCCCCAATCAGGGTCTGCTGCATCTCTCCCACAACAGAACTTCCTGCATCTCCCACAAGACAATTATTTCAGTACACAGAGCTTAGAACAGCAAGTGGCCCACAAAGAGGCCTTTGCACATTGGGCACCTATTTAGTGGGTGTCTAAGTGAGTGAGGCTCAACAGCCCAGGTACAGGGAGACCAGCCCTCCAGGAAAGGCAATAAATGAGTCATTCATTCGGTGTGGTAGAGGTTTGGGGTGCACTAAAACACCCCGTGAGAGGGGTTTGACTCCCATGGCTGTTACACATGTTTCTCTGCAGGATCAGAAACATCAGTGTGTACTACAAGATGGAGAAAGCAAGTTTGCAGATCAAGTTTTAGACACCAGTGTGAGACAGGAATTCTAACCCTACCATCTCATTTCTGCCCCAAGCTAAAGACAATGGGGACCTACTTATTCAGCTGACTGGAAGGCTCAATCTTCAGTGAAGTAGATAGGCCCTCAGTGGGTGATGTACACAGGAGGGCAAGTGAGTGGGCTGTGAGGAGGAGGAGAGAACCAGAAGGATTGTCTACTCTCTGAAGCAAGAGTATCCCACAAACAAGAGGCTTTGTTGAGCGGAGATCTCACTGCATAGACTGCGATACTGAATAATCACACAGAAGAGGAGGCTTTTTCCAGTTTCCTAATATTACTATGGGAAGAAACAAGCCAGGGGCAAAAAGAATTGATTGCTTTGCCAGGACAACCAGAACTGCTTAATTTTTGTATTTCTTATTTTTAAAATATCTGTTTTAGTTTTAAGGTATGTGTGTGTCTCTATCTCTGTCTGTCTGTCTCTGTCTTTATCTCACTCTGTGTGTGTGTGTGTGTGTGTGTGTGTGTGTGTGTACACGCACTTGTGCGCACATGCATGTGCAAAGACCATAAGAGGACATCAGATCCCCTAGAACTGGAGTTATCAGTGGTTGTATGCCATCCAATCTGGGTACTGGGAACTGAACTCTAGTCTTCTACAAGAGCAGAAAGTACACTTAACCACTGGGCTGTCTCTCTAGCTTAGCACTTTTTTTGTTGTTGTTGTTGTTTGGTTGGTTTTTTTTTTTTTTTTTTTTTTTAACATAGAGAAAGAAAGCTTGGAATTCTCTTTGCACTAATATTAATGATACTTACAAATAAGAGAGAATATAACATAAACTGTCACCATTTGTATGTTGACTCTATGCCTGAAGTGTGTCTATGCATTGCTATGGGCTAACAGACTCTCTTTACTTTGCACAATGGCCAGTTATTAAGTGTCCTTTCTTGCATTCAGCCTTATTCCCTTGGGATACAGTCTCTCCTCACTGCATCTGGAGATGGCCATTACCGGAAGCTATAGTGGTGGCTATTAACCCTCAACAATCCTCCTGTCTCAATATTACCCTCCAGCTCTGGAGTTATAGTCACATGTAGCTACACCTGACTTTCTCTGTGCTGGGACCTGAACTCAGGTCCTTACACTGTGCAACAGACACTTTTACCCACCAAGCCATCCTCCAACCCCAACATGCAACATAATACATTAATTAATTTTTTCTTATTTCTCTGTTTTAAAAATATTTGTTTTTATTTATTTTATGTATAGGAGTGCTCTATCTGCATGTACACCTATGTGCCAGAAGAGGGCATCAGACTCCATTATAGATGGTTGTGAGCCACCCTGTGGTTGCTTGGAATTGAACTCAGGACCTCTGGAAGAGCAACTAGTGCTTTTAACCACTGATCCGTCTCTCCAGCCCCTAATCAAAATTTCTCTAATAAGAGTTCTGTGAGAGCATGCTCTTTGTCCATCCATATAGTGGGTGAAGATCTTGAACGTTAAAGGCTGTCCCACAAGCAAGAGGAAGCTTTAGTGCTCAGTCCCCAACACAGGAGGCCTGACTAGTCAATGATTAATATGTAGCTAAAAAAAAAAAATCATCTGAGCTAAGGATATTTAATATGCTAGAGAATGGCCTCCCATCTATTATCTTTTCTTTTGAGCATCCCAGTAGATTCTTGAGATATAGAAGACAGGCCTCAAGAAGCTGTAAGGGGCTGGCCCTATCTCAAGTTCCTGCAATCCTCACTTTTACCATAACTCCCCATCTGTACAGGGTGCTGGAGAACCCTGAGCAGGAGGAGGTCACACTGGGTTTTCCTAGAACAGAGTACCCACACCAAGTCTGTATGTGTGGGCTTAGCACTACTGGTATTTTTTTACATGGGATACAGTGCAAATTGGATTTCTGTAAACTGGATCCTCTACTAGAGGGACAGTTAATGTCATTTCCCAGACACAATATCTTATTTCTTGCCTGGCAATGGCTTATAAAAATTCACTGTTAAGTAAATTTGAGTAAATCCCTGGTCCTAGCTTTTAGGAGCAGGTAGACAACTGATTTACAAACATACATGTCCACTTGGAAATGTCCCATATTTCAAGGGATGGCTACAAAAACCTGAAAGAAACAATATTTGCAATACAGAAAATATGGTGTTGTTTTGGAAACTTTGCAAATTTGGATTTAATTTTTTTGTTTTGTTTTGTTTTGTTTTTAACAAAGACAGACAAGATTTCATGTATATGTTCAGACAGTTCTACTTGGCCTGTCTTCCACACTATACTGTCGTGTCAGATGGGAGAGTGAAAGGAGCTGAGAGGCTGGAGTCCCGTGCCTATTTTATAATTTGTTGGCATTGCTGTGGGAGATTAAGGCTGGCCTTGTCAAGACATGCTTAGGGAAGAAGAAGGAATCTCTCAGAGCTGTCTGGCCATGCCTTTCTGTTTCTTGATAGATTCACCATAATTCTTTCTCCTTATCCCTACCAGCTTCTCCAAATCAGAGATTTACCTCTTTCCCCCCAACCTCTTGCAAAACCCAAAAGATCTCTTCATGTCAGTGAGTCAGAGTGAGCACAAAGTCCCACTCCCAGGGCAGGAGGCTCTGAGGGGAAGAAAATAATGTTGCCAGAATCTTCATTACAACTCCAGGGCCTGAGAGAATTCTCATTTTCCCAGTGTGTCAGGAGAGCCCAGGCCTTACCTAGGGACATGCTAGTGACGAAGAAAGGACAGGAAAGAAGGCTCTTTGGGGACTGACTGCTTCTAGATCCACAGAGGCATGTAAACACCTAATGATCCCTTGCCATGGGCTACATCATTGGTTTATTAGTTACAGAGGTAAACTTCGGCAGGGAAACCAAGTTCTCACTTGCTGGTTCTGTGTCTATTCTAAATTATGAATCTGATTAAGGGGGCATAAAGAGGCAAGGGGGTTGTGAGAATCTTTCGAAGTTAGGCTGGCTCATGAAACAGTCACATGCATGTGTGACTTTACAGGAAAAAAAAATGTGACTTGAAGTTGCCAGGATGGGTTTTGGTTTTCTGCAAGCATTAAAGTAGAGCTGTTTGCATTCTGTTCCTTGCATATCACAGCCAGACCAGAAGCTTAGATCTGAGAAACGCCGGGCTTCTGAGCCTGAGCTGAGGAGCCAAGAATGCACAGACAGTATCTGGGTGTGCAAGAAAGTCTGATGACATGAAATGGCACATCAGAAGAACCAAGGAATACTTGGATATCTAATTAGAAGAGAACTCCAAAATCAACTAGTGCAGACAACCAGCTCTACAATCTCACAAGGCTAGTTAAAATGCCTTGGCTGGAGCAGTTCCCAGCACTGGGATTTAACAAAGCCCATTTCCATTGTGTGGGAGTTTAAAAGACTATAACCTCTCTCCCTTCCTTCCCTCCTTCATTAATCCCTTCTTTCTTTGTTCTTTTCTTCCTTTCTCCTCTATCTCTTCCCTGCCTCTTTCCTTCTTTTTCTTTCCTCTTCTCTTCCTTCTTTTATCTCTGTAGCCCACACTGAGTAGAGCTCATTATGCAGTCAAGGCTGAAACTAAACTCATGGTAGTCCTCCTGTCTCAACTCTGGAGTGTACTAGGAAGATCTTTCTGAAATCGAAGCTGTTTTTCTCCTCATTGATTATGTCTCTGCCTTCTTTTTTCCGGGATAAGCTTAGAATCATTCTGACTCTCTGCCTTCTTGCTGTCATTAGCACTTCCCCCCTCCCCCCCCCCCCAGGTTCCTGCCTTTCTCCTCCCTCTCCTCTCTCATATTCTCTCCTAAGCTGGTCTTGTTTATTTTCCCCCAACTCTCCCTGTTTCATCTTTCTTCCTAAAGAAAACAAATACAGTTTCTTTTGACAAGATTGTCTCCTTAAACCAATTCTGGCTCCCAGAGACTAACTTGTTTGCTCACTCTTCAGAGCTCAGTATCTATTGCCCATCTTAGAACTTCTGACACCTAGGTTTTCTTCGGAACATTCTCTGCAGTTCTGGGTGATGAGCAGCACTGGTTGTAGCTCACTGGCGCACCTCAGGATACAGGAACACGTATCGGAAGCTGAAGCATCAGAGCTGCAAGAGTTGGAAATATGTGGGGAAATGAGGAGACTCTAGATGGTTTTTATTCAAGTTAAACGCAGGAGAAATGTAGTGACTTTTGTCTTCCAGCTTCTCCAAGAATCCCACCCACCCTGGGTTGCTGTTAGCTTTGCACAACTGGGCTTAATCTTGGTGGTAAAGCCATGATCAGAGCAGAACTTCTATTACATCCCTGGTGCCTCCCGGGGTCCTCACTGTGCTTCCTGCTAGGAGCAGCATGCCATTGCTGAAAACTGCCATCTCTGCTCTAACCTTGTCCCCATCTGAACTGTAGGGCTTCAACCCCAGTCTTGTGGATTCATCATCGACCACTTGAATGTTTGTCCTCATCTTCAATCAAACTTGTCTGTTGGTCCCAAAAGATAAACCCCAAATCTATTTCCTCATAAAATTCATGTCCATCAATTCTGTCCTTCTACCAACAGACAATGAATGAGTAAATGAACTCGGGCCGCATAGTTTCCATTCCCATTGCTCCAGCCCTGATGCACAGCTCCAGATCTGCCTGGGCACAGGAGGCTCATTTGACAGCATTGCTTTCTGTGTCTCATCTTCTCTTCCTGCACAGTTTTTTTTTTTTTTTTGTTTTTGTTTTTTTTCATGTTGGGTTCCTGCACAGCCTTCAAGCAAGGCTGCTTTGACTTTTGCCAGAGGGTTGGTTTTAGATCTACCAAGATGTCCCATCACCATCTTCATATTCCTGACATAGAACCATAGAGCTTATGGTGTTGTGTGCTTACGTATCTGTGCTTATGACTTGTCTGTGAGCTCTTTGGGGGCAAAGAACACATCTTACATCACCTTCTTATCTCTAGCCCCATGTCTATACCATAGAAAGACAAATAAAAGGTTGAAGCCATTCAGTTACTGTTGAATTATATAGAACTGAATTAGATGCAGCATACAGAAGTCACTGATATGCCAAGCTCTGGAATAGGATGCCTGGATTCCAGCTGTAGTTCTGATAGGTGTGTAGCATTATATAAGTGACTTTGCATGTGTGAGTTTCATTTCTTCAACAGTAAAACTGATAGAATAATAGTGCTTGAATTACTTGGAAATTACAAAAAATAGATTTGTTGTACTTCAAGATAGATGGATATATATATATGAATGATATGGGAAATACCAGAATGGTAAATCTAGATAAATGTGTAAGGAGAAAATGCAGAGAGGTTTATGCAGAAAGAGCAAAGAGATGAGAGGTAGTCTCACTCTATCAAACTTGTTTTACTACATGAAAATCCATGCATAAATCAAGTTTATTACTTAAAATCTATGTGCTACTCTTTTTCAATGTAGCCCAAGTTAATCTTTTGATTTTATAGTTATTGGACAGTTTAAAATACATCCTTAACGGTGATGGTGCTTTCACTGTGAAGATCTTCCCAACCCAAGATCCAACAGCCTACTTGTCAGCACCTCAAGACCAATGACATTCACCACACACATCCAAAAAGCTAGAAGAGAGACATGGTGAGCTGAGAAGTAGAGGCACAGCTGTTTGACCAGGGAGACACAGTACAAGTCACTGACAGGGAGCCTTACCCGGGTTGACAATATGGTCCAACAGTATTTCTCCTGGTTGGAAATTCAGGCTGATATAATTCAGACAGTATTAGTCAAATCAGACTAGCAGTTGAAACAAACAGTCCCCCAAATCTTGGTGACATGATACTCTGCCTTTTTCTGCTCATTTCATACTACAATTTAATTCATGGGAAGGATGAACATATTTGCTTCAGGATCTCATTTGGGGCTGAGACTCCATTGACCTAAACTATTTTGCCATCCCCTGAGGCCTGAAGTCCAGCCATCTTCTAGACTAATTCTGGCAGATGAGGAAATAGATCACATGAAGAATGGATGGGAGACCCCTCCCCCAGGCTTATGCATACCCTCTATGGTCCAGAACTCAGTTACATGGCTATATGTGAAGAGAAAGTTGTGGGTGTGAGGAGCAGTTTGGCTTGAGCAGGTAAGCCCGAGAAGACAATGAAAATAGCAGAGAGATCAACTTTTCAATCTCTGCCACAAGGGATCGAGTGTAAGAAAGCAAAATGCAAAGCCTTAAATTTAAGTGGAAAGTGCCACCTTCACAAATATAGGGTATAGAGGCAGCCTTCCTTCAGCATGTCTTATGAAAAAGAAGCCAGGGCTGTAAAGAGATACAGGGTGCTGGGTGATCACAAATTCATTGTTAATGTTTCTTTTTAGATAATGACACAGTAGTCAAGTGAAAGAATTAAGGGAAGGTGGAGAGTAGAAAGAACAGAGACTTCACCACTTAGTAAGCTGTGTATCCTTGATAAAGATACTTATATTCATATCTGCTAGCACGGATATGAAATAGAGCTGATATTTACTGTTTAACTATTGCCACAATTCTACATAGAAAATAGAACAAGATTCAGTGGGTCAAAATGGTCATTATCATAGTATTGTGTAGATTGTCTATAAGAGCTTTGCCTCACATTGAAGTTCCGCAAAGGATCAGTGGGTATAGGTCTGTATCCTAATGGTATTTATTTTAGGCCCAAACTAAAAGAACAGATCTAGAATACCAGAGGGATGTGATTTTTCTAGAGAGGAGAGGGGAGCAGCTGGGAGAGAGGCAACAGGCAATGGCTCTTGAGGAATTGGCCAGGAATTGTCCAACAGTCACTCTGTCTTCATTCTTTTGCTCAAAGCAAAACAATCCAACTTAGTATATACAGGGTTTAGAAACTAGTTTTATCCTTATAAGTGAATGATTCTACTGGGCAATCTGTTAAAGACCTAACACAGGCAAAAGTGATGAATCAGTCTACTACACTGATCTTTGTAAGGTCTTTGTGATGATTTTTAAATATATCAAACACCCAGTCTCATTCCTGGTGGCACTAAGGCCCAGTGAAGATTGGTCCTGTGATAATGTTCATGGAGATCATGAGAATGATGATGAAAATGATGACGCATTTAGTGTACTCTCACTTGTCTCCAATGCAATATCTCTGTCTTAGAACATGTCAACCTGTGTTTAGAAAGAAATACATTGATAAGGTCAAGTGCAAAAAGTGAAAGTTGGGCAGGGAAGGGCTAGAGATCTGGAAATTCTTATTGGAACTAAAAATAGTTGTTCAAAAAAGTATCCTATATAAAAAAGCAAATGTCTTTAAATGACAGAAGACTTATCTCATTTCAAAATGAGTGAACTTTTAGAGTACTGGAAGGAACTACAGCCTGTGGGAATTACCTTGAAGTAAAATGGCTAATGGGAAGACTAGGAAGAAGTCTACTGGAGAAGATAGCATGGACTGTTGGCTTGCTGAGTAAACAAGTTTAACAGAAGATGAACAGTGGCCAAGAGGGTAATTTTCTCCACAGGTGAACAGATGAGCCTGAGAAGGGCAGACCGAATGGACAAGGAAAAGATAGGGTTTCTGTGTCTGCAAAATCACTCACTATCCCTTTCCATTCCTTCTGGTCTGGCCCTCCATTGCAAGGAATCTATTGCATTTCATGTTGATTCTACAGACCTGTCACTTCTGGTCCCCTCTTCAAAGTCCCTAAGCTCCTCAGGGACAAGTGTGACTCACCAAACACTGATCTCTTCCTCCACCCCTAAGCTTGACTCTCCCCTCCCCACCTCTTCCAATCAGCCTTAATTAAACTGTTTGAAAGCTGCAGCTTGATTTTAATTAGAGCAAAATTGAAAAGATTAGAATAAAATTGGCCAATCATTGTTTACGGGCCGTTGTTTGAGAACACAGCAGGCAGCTAAATTACCTCCAGGCCAGGCTTCTTGAGTTCTTCCAGACAGTGAGGACAGGGCGCTAGGACATCAAGGATGAACCTCCCTCATGTCTGCTCTTCTGCCTTCAAGGTCGTAGGGGCTGAGATCTTATTTAACCCAATGATGCCAAATTGCAAGGCCTAGGAATTTGTCCTATCCATAATAGAGAACTAAGCAGAATTATCTGGGAGGTATGAGAAAGGTGGGTGGTGGAACCTGAGCTTAAGCCCAGCCTGCAGACTAAGACAGAAAATCATTAGTAGCCTGACCCAGAAGCTAGTTAAATTCAACTGCTAATCAGCTGAGACTTGGGGCCAGCCACTTCTCTGTTCCAAGTCTCTTCACTTGTTAACTTGTAAAAGGACAATAGTTGAATAATAATATCCTCTTTATCTCCTCCAAGGTTCTTATAATACATTAGCTAAACATGCCTGAAAATTGTTTGCAGTTTTTAAAAACTACTAAAGATTTCACTATACCAATATAAGAAATTATGGTTATTATTATCATTTCTTTTTATGACTCAGATTAATCATGTCTCATTCATTACAGCAGCAGAAACTCTAATAGCCAAGAACATTACTGTAATCTGTTGTTGAGATAGAAATCTTTTGATGATGAGATATGTCTAGAAATACTGCACTCTGTATAAGAGCCAAGCACTTACAGATCTCTACGCCTCTAGGATATCAAGCTGGAGAATCTGAACCATCTGAGCCAAGTCTCTGAGGTGAACAGCTGGAATCCCTCAATGCCTATGCTTAGCTTTGACCATTCCTGTGAGTTTTCTGAGTTTAAAGCTGTGGTCCTATCAAAAAAGAAAAATGAGTGGCTTTTCTTGAGTGGCAGACTGACCCCTGGGTATGTGAGACATTGGTAGAGACTTGGAACAAGAGAAGGCCTTTTGCTGGAAACACATTGGCAAAGTCGGCAACACTCAGTGGCTCTCACTGAGCCTCTTGTGTCAAACCAGCGTACTGTAAGCTGGTCAGAGACATCTCTCTAAGAAAAAAAAGTGAGCTCAGAGAATCCGTTATTTACATTTGCCCACAATTAGTTGAGGTGTGAGACATATTTTGAAAGGTCATTGGTTGACGGTTTAAGTAGACTAAGAAAAGTCAGGAAAAATGACAAAATCATCCATGGTTTTGGCTTACGGCCTGTCCATTGTTCCAAAATTCTTAAATGATTTATTCAGGAACCTATTCTGTGTCTTTCTTCATTTTGCAAGGAAACCCAGCTATATTTTTTTTTCTTATAATTCTGGTACATTCCAGAGCAACCACGTGGAGAATGATAGTTTAGACCCTTTGAGCATCAAAGTTGGGTGATGCCTCCCCCAAAGAGAGGTTACTTAAAAGAGATGAGGAGGGAATAAAATGGAAAGCAACACCAGTGCTTATTATATGAGTCCACTTGTGTGGGCCATCTAGAAACTGCAAGATGGTACTTGGTGCTAGTGCATCCTGGACTCTATGGCGGTCTTAAGACTTCTCCCCACCTATCAGGGAGTCCCAGGCCTGTTCTGAGAACTGCCGCCTCAGTGAGCAGGTGATGATCAGTTGACTGTGCAGGAAGCTGCAGTGGTTCCCAGAGTCTAACTCAGGAGGAACAAATGGCTCCTAGCACACAGGGGTGCACTGACTGAAGGCTAGGATGCTGCCAAGCCTGCAGGGGTGCCATGGTGAATGCACACAGAGAGCTGCAAGCTCAGAAGATTCTAAATGTGACTTTCCAGATGACAAGCTTATAGGTGACCTTGGTAATGTGACAGACATGTTTTCCTAACAAAGGTGAAAAGATAATGATTTATTAGAAAACTGGTAGAAAAAAAATCTAGCTCTTAACAAAGTCTCAGCACATCCACCCACAGTTTACTCTTAAACATCTATCATCTGCTTATTCCTATCTACTATCTATCTATCTATCTATCCATCTATTTTCTGCCTATCTTCTAGTATTACCTATTATCTACCATCTTTTGTTATGTATGTATGGCTTGTCATCTATCTATCTATCTATCCATCTATCTATCTATTATCTATCTATCTGTCTGTCTATTTATCTATCTGTCTTACTACCTACCTACCCACCTATCTATCCAGCATACTCCATTTTTAAATGTCTCTCCCTTAGGACTTTACAGGTAGAAAACCTTCATAATTAATGGCTCTTCATGGGGCTGAATCGATGCTCTCAGTTTACAAGCCCAAAAATGTGGTGCTTAAGTGCAAACAGCACCTGGGTGGAAGACCCCAGCTGTGTTTTCTCTGAATCTTTCATCTTCAGATGCTGTGAGACCCTGCAGGGAGGCTCTTGCTGGCAGATTTACCGTTGACCTTGTGCTATACAGGACATGGTGCTGTTGGGTAATAACTTAGAGACACCACTTTCTATTTACAATTTTTGAATTAGAACAACCCGTAGTCATTTAATGAGCTCAATGGAGACCCCCTTTTGGTTTCAAATGCAGAGCTGGCTCAGAGCTAACTCAGTCTAAATCCCTGCTGAAGTTTCTGTTGCTTGGAATTTGGCACGAGTATGATTCAGCTTTCCCTAAACTCATGTACAACCATCATTGCACAACTGGGAAGAGCCAGCCATGATTTATT
Source organism: Arvicanthis niloticus (assembly GCF_011762505.2). Taxonomy (NCBI): domain Eukaryota; kingdom Metazoa; phylum Chordata; class Mammalia; order Rodentia; family Muridae; genus Arvicanthis; species Arvicanthis niloticus. Next base: position 45,197,389 of record NC_047667.1, on the reverse strand, counting down.
GACAGCCTGGGCCATTAGTGTGAAGCACTTTGGGACAAAAATAATAGTGATAACTTTAGAATCTTTTGGTTTATACCTAAAAATGTCTGAACACATGGCTGTGTATGGTATATGGTATATGATATATGATATGACACACCGGATTTCACCCTTCCTGGATCTTGTCTTAGTTGTTAATGGGTCCCTTTTATTCTCCACATTCACTAGAACGGCTCCATTCATCCTTTGGTTCAACCCAGAAACGTTTTTCTGCAATGTTCTCTGATGTTTGAAAGAGTTTTCTTTAGGACTACAGTGCTGTTTGAAATGTTTTCTTTCTCAGACTGTTTACTCAGTAACAAACACAGTGGGAGAAGGATTTTAGGAGAAATGGCTAAATTGGAATGGAGATTTACTTGCTGTCTTAATTGAAACAAAGATGATGGCTTAATTGAAGCACTGTAAGTTAATTTAATTGATATATAGAAAACATTCTTTTCTTAGGGGAAAAAGTCTTGATTATTTTGTTACTGGAAAAAAACTACTAAATGAAAAATTGAAAATGAACACTTATGCTTTGACTAGCTTAGGCTACATTCCAGTATTGTCTTCTGAGGTTTTTAGATGCTGGGGGGAAAAAAACAGGTTAATAGGTTCTTTAAGCACATTTTTTTTTTTTTTTTACTACATTCTGGCTTAAACTCCAGTCACAGACATTTCCCAATGATTTCATATCAATGAAGGTCCTCAAGGTCTGGGAAGAAATTGACTAGAATAGAAGTGCATGGCTTTTGGATCCTTGGAGGCTGAACCTTTTTGTAGTTAGCACCTAATTCTAAGTTGATGGCTGTATTAGTCAGTATTCCATTAATATAACAACATATCTGCAGCTGGGCGTGTTACAAAGCAAAAAGGCTATGTAGTTTACAGTTCCAGAGGATAATGGTGCTGGTGGCAGTTTGCAGCTGGTAAGGACCCACTTGGCTGCAGGACATGATGGATGGCATCATGGAGGAACTTAATCCAGGAGGAAGAGATCACTGAACAAGACAAGAAGGGACTGTCAAGGGTATTCTTTCCCAAAACAGACTTCCAAAAAACTATCCACACTCTCATGAGAACTATCATAGTCCTGTCAGAATGAGATTCATTCTCTCTCTCTCTCTCTCTCTCTCTCTCTCTCTCTCTCTCTCTCTCTCATTCTTAATGTTCCACTACATCTTAACATTGCCATCATAAACATCAAGTATTTAAAAAAAAAAAAATCCCATGGAGCCAAAGCACATCTAAGACACAGCAGTACCTTACTGAGATGCCAGGAGCCTGTTTGACTTTTCTGCATTTTTCCTGTTTTGTAACTGCAGTCCCATGATATGAACACTTTATCCAGTGAGCTTCTTTAATGAATGCTTGTCCAAACAATGAATGTTTCAACTCTGGTTCTGCCACTTACTGGATGTTACCGGCTGGGTAAATTAAAATATCCTGTCTTCATTTCACTGTTCACATGATGAAGATAATTATGTTTTCCCCTTATAGGGATATTTTATAGATTACTCTTTTAAGAACCTTAGAATATTTGTGTATGGTAAGAATTCATCAAGTATTAGCCATCCCCTTTATTGTTTGTTCATAATGTTTTCTAAGAGAGTGCCATTCACTCTTCTAGGTCATGTGTTACTTTGTGTTATGATTTCCTGAGTACACATAATACATGGATTAAGGTCTTTGTCTGTGATTCTTCCCATGATGCTTTGTATATGAATCTGATTTTCTTCTCAATCTTAACTTCTTTTCCTACAAATGGGCATAAGGAAACTACTTTTATCCAAAAAAGCTTTTGGCATAGTATAAATGGTATACTGTATTCAATATAGAGCAAAATCGCATTTTGTTTATATAATTAAAGAATTGAAATGTTGTGGGTAATAACACTATTTTTTGCTAGAAGATAGCCAACCTTCTAAAGAGATTAGAGTCTGAGTACATACTTCAGGGACACAGAGGAAGACAAAATTGTAGAAAAGTGAGGTAGTGTTGACCTCCACCACCACCACTGAGATTTAAGCAGGCCTCCTTCTGATTGTGTGACTCCATCCTAGTTACTCCCTTAACATTTGGGGGCTCCAGTTCCTGCCCCTACCACCATCACCCTGAAGTAGGTCAGTGTGATCTCCTTTTGCTCAGGTTCTGCTACCAGCTGGTTTTATTCTTTTAGGCAAACTGTGGCATCTTCGCTTTGTGATTTTTCTCAGCTAAGGTTCATGCTGGAATCTGAGTCTGCTACAAATAAATTGCAAATATGGCAAAGGTTTCACAAGTCTTCCAAACAACAGGGAAAGTACTACGGTGTCAGGACTTATTTTTCTGATTTATCCTGCTATGAACAGCCTCATTGGGGACTCTAAAGAGGCTTCTTTCCCTCAGTTCCTTCCTTCTTTCCTCCTCTTTTCTTCCCTTCCTCCCTTCTGCCTTCCTCTTTCCCTTCTTCCCTTCCCCTTCCTTTCTTCCCTTCCTCCTTTTCTCTCTTCCTTCTTCCCTCCCTCCCTTCCTTCCTACCTTCTTTCTTCTTTCTCTCTCCCTTTTCTTTCCATCTACTTTTTCCACCCTTTTGATACAAGATTTAATTCTATCTTATCCTGGTCTGGAATCCATGACAATCTTCCTGCCTCAGTGTATATCATAATCTGGAAAAGTTTGTCAGAAGGTACTCAAACTTCTCCTCCACTTCTAAGAGCATTGGTTTCTCTCTAGTTGTGTGACATTAGACAATTACGTACAATTCTAAGCTTCGGTTTCCTCATTGAAGTCAAATACTCTGTAGCTATTGACTTGCTTTAAACAGATTTTCCAAGGCTGATGTCAAACTGAGCAAAAGTGCATGACTTAAAGCCTGTGGCTTCTTAGGTTGGTCTTTAACATAATGAATGGTAGAAATTACCAGACTCACTGCAGCGGAATGGAGATATTGATTATTGACACCTGAGTGTTAAACTTAACAGTCTCATCTGACAGATTTTTAATGTACAAGGCTTTGAATATGGGCAGTGAACAGCCACAAGAAGTTGTCCATGTCTGCTGCAGATGGTATATGAGGACCCAGACAGTATAAAAAGAAAAAGAATATGCTGGCAGTGTTTACTATTTATTTGAGGCAAGGTCTAGCTATGTAATCTTGACTGGCCTGGAACTCACAATATAGACTATTCTCGATTTATATTTGTAGCAAGCTTCCTGCCTGTGCCTCCTGAGTACCGAGATTGTAGATGCACACCATCATACCTGACTGATTTATATTTTTGAAATGCACAAAATTATGCTCCTATATTTTTATAAATAAGATTTAACTTCCTGATACACACATTTTAAATAATTCATTCATGTCAGATCAATTGCTACTTGGTTGTTGCTTCCTAGGTTATTTTCCTATAACTATTTTTTTAATCAATTTCCCATTAATTTGAAAACTAGTGGCTTGCAAAAGCTATGATATTAAAGGGCATGGAGAATGTCTCCTTCGATTACTCAACACAATGGTGTTGAATGTCTATTATTGTTCTGTTGTAAGAATGGCTAATATGATTCTAATGCTGGCAATAGTTAATAGGAGGGAAGAAATGCTACCTGGTAGAGTTTATATTCTAATGGGAAGAGAAGGAATGGAAAATAGATGGTATCAGATGGTAATGAATCCAAGGGCATCAATGGGGGACTGGGGGGAAGAAACCTTTCTGGATTAAATCGCCAGGAAAGGGATGGACTTGGGCCACTTTAAAGAACCATAGAAGACAGAAAAATGTCTCCTCTTCATCCTTGAATCTAGGAAGATAACGTGATAAAAAAAATAGTAGTTAATGAAGTCGACATGTAGCTTATCCCAAGGCAGAGAGCTGGGATTGATGACCCTAAGGATTTTTTTTATTATGTTTTGTTTCTGTTTTTAGTAATCTGATTTTATGATTCATCAGTGCAATTATCCTCTAGCCAAAGAGAGGATACTGGTTCCCATCCAGCCATCCACAAATGAGATCAGGCAACTGTTCTTCACCGTGCAGTGGGACTGGGGATAGCAAATGCCTTTGACTAATACTCTGTACTTTAATTAAAGTTTAGCATTTCCTGCACAAAAGAAATAACTGATGATATATTATTATTAACATGCCTAGTTCGATAAATAAAGCTACGCAGTGAAAAATTTGAAAGACTGAGTTGGAAACCGTGAATTATTAGTCACCATTTCCCTTTGTTCCCCTAGTGATGTTTGACATATGCTCCTCCTTTCTATTTGAGCCTTGATCTCATATGAGGGGATGGGGTGCAATTTCTATAGGCTCAGATTACACATGGGTTTCCATGTACTTATTTTTACCTATTTTATTTTCTGCTGCTCCATCATAAGTATTCCTTGGCTTTGAAGGGAACATTAGACCAAGATTATGCGGTTTACAATGAGCAGGACTGAGATAGGTGAGGGATCCATGGAGACTTTACATCCTCTGCTTCCCAAGACAGGAGGTGTAATGTGGGAGTGTAATATAGGAGGGGGTGAAAACTCATTTCCTACAATTATTTAAATTTCAGCTCAAGACAAAGATTCCACCTAGAATTTTTCCTCTTCGAGATCCAAATGCACTGGTGAGGAGCAAATCATGGAGACTGAACCCCTGGATGTGTTTATAAAGACACCCAGATATCTTCTGAACCAGGCTGCTTAAAATGTGATCTTCTTGGTTCCTTTTCAGACCCATGTGGCATTTGCAATGAAAGTGGGGGAGAAAAAAAAAAAAAACAGCAAATAAACTGAAAATAAAGTGAAAGGAAAACATTCATTTCAAGTGAGTCTGGTAGCCCAGTCCTGGTCACCATTATAGGAATGAACTAAACACACAGCCACACACACGAACAGAGAGAAGGGGAGAGAAAGAAACACACACACACACACACACACAGAGAGAGAGAGAGAGAGAGAGAGAGAGAGAGAGAGAGAGAGAGAGACAGAGAGAGAGAGAGAGACAGAGAGAGAGACAGAGAGAGAGAGAGAGAGAGAGAGAGAGAGAGAATGTGCCAGCTTCACGTAAGAAGTCCTAAAGCAATACAATGTACTAACAGCATTAAATACTGACCTTGTATACATGTCTTTTTAATGTTCCATGTGATGGATGGAGAAGTGCACACAGGGCATGTCTGCAGCTACTAAAGAACTATGGTGATTTCAAGGGAAAATACATATGTGGTTGGGCTGCAAGCTGAGCAAGCAACTTTTCTCCTAGAACTCTATTTTTCTTGAAAACAAGAAGAGTAGCAGACAACCTATAGTTATTTAGAGTTAAGTGTTTGGCAGACATTTTCAAAAAAAAAAAAAAAAAAAAAAAAAAGCAGCAAGCTAACTCCTAAGAGGAAAACTGATGGTATTTATTAGCAAAAATGAAATTTCAGTTATCATATGAAAATTCAAATCCTAAAAAAGTTCCATTCGTTACTATGAGCTAGTCAGCTTCCCAGTACTTAAGGGCATTTCTGCTGCAGTTTGTGATGTTTTAGTAACTATGCAGTGAAGAGTCAGGTTGTGAAAGAGCTGCATAGTTCAGTGAACAGGATGTCCAATGTGTCTTGTTACTCAATCAAGAAGGGTCTAAAGATCTGTTTCAATGAAAAACTTTGGATTTCAAGCAAGTTTTAAGAAATAGCTATTCCTTTAGTTTAGTGCAGTCCCAAGCTTAGGAGTCCACAATTACGGTGACAAACTGAACACGGACCAAATATGAGAATGAAACTGGTTTGTCAAGCAGATATGAAAGATTTACAAAGCTACAAAGCAATATGCTCTCCTTGTCAAATTTGTTTTGTTTCAGTACATATAGTTATTGCTATAAAATGCATTGATTTTGTTATGTATAATGGGCTTATTACTGTTAACTTCAAATGCAATATTGGATAGATAACTTTAATCTTCTCAATTTTAATTTCTGATGTGCTATCAATCGATATGAGCTAAATAAACAAGTATGGGGAATGTAATTCTCTCCAAGGGTATGAGGGGATGTGAGCCCCACACGTTGAAACACTGTTCTTTCTAGAGCAGCCGTCCAGTTTTTAGAAGGGAGCAGCAACTGAAGAAAGATAGAAGATGTAACTCACTGGCTGTATGACAGCTCTGATTGGTCAGTTCTCTGCAAATCGCTGCCAAATGTCCAACATGTACTTTTTCTGTTTCTCTGTGAGTCAGGGCGACTTCCTTGAGAAGATGTTGAGTTACTACTGTCCAGTAAAAAAAGCTGGGAGGAGAAACTGGTGGAGGGTAGCTTCTGAGACCAGAAAAGATCAGCCAGAGGAGAAGTCTCTTCCCCTGGGTTCTCTACCCTGTGAGAAGGACACTGGGGGAGAGGAAGCCTCAGGCAGAGGAGGCCTTATTTTAAACTTCACATTTCTGCTTTTGAAATACAATGGGCTTCTCCTCACACCTTGGCTTTCCTTGCAGGGAGTTTGCCCGTTGGAAAGTGAACAACTTGGCCCTAGAAAGGAAAGACTTCTTCAGTTTGCCCCTGCCTCTGGCCCCAGAGTTTGTCCGAAACATCCGCCTCTTGGGAAGGAGACCCAACTTGCAACAGGTTACTGAAAACCTCATCAAAAAGTACGGCACTCATTTCTTACTCTCTGCTACACTTGGAGGTAAGCAGCATCCTCAGCCCCAGTCTACTTGTTGTTCCATTGTTGAAAATAGCTTTTATGATCTGTTGAATATTGTCTTATCTCTCTGCATTTTTTTCCTTCTTAGCTTATTTCTGACTAAGAAATATTTTCTTTCTGGTGCACTGGAGAACAATGTATTCTTTCTATACCCAAAACACCCTAGACCATTTCTATTCTCTTGCAAGTGTCATCCAGAGGGGAGGGGGTTGCTGGGTAAGGAAGCTGTGGGTGAAGTGGAGGTACAGAGACAAGGAACAGACACACACACACACACACACACACACACACACACACAGGTTTCTACTAACCATATACCAGCAGGGGGCGCTCCTACTTTTATTTTGACTAGCCATCTAACCCAGGGACTTCACTTCTTAATTCTTATTGTGGCTACAAATGTCAGCTGTGTAGGCACAGAAATAGATAAATGTTCATTGAGTCACTGACCACTCCTTCCTCACTGTGAATATTGGTAACCAGCCAAACCACAATTCCAACAACTTGGTGAATCTCCCTCTAATAGAATGGCGGCGGGGACTGGGCTGTGCAAAATGGAGCATGGACTCTGGACAGGATCACAGATCACAAGAGTTCTCCTAGCTATGGGAAGAAAGAACGAAGGGTTTATCATAACATTTAAAGTGTGCAGTAGGCAAATCGCAATTCCCCCGGGGTTGAGGCCAGCTGCTGGCATGTGGCAGGTGGTGAGCATTTGACGGAGAGAGAACAGGAATATAGCCGCAAAGCTTTTGCTCTTTCCCTGGAAGCAGTAATAGCCATGTGGCTTCTTATAAACAACTTGAGAGGGGAGAATTGTGTCTCCCCCTTGGAGGCAGATTGCCTGCCATGGAGATCAATAGAGGATATTAAATGGGGGCACGCTGAGGGGTAGGCTTTAGGAGGCTTTAAGAGCTAAGAAAGGAGGGCCTCCCAGGCAGGGAGGCCTGTGACCCTGTACACAGTCTGAGAAGAGAGCTCTCAGAGTGGAAAGGATGGGGAGAGGCCCACAGCAGGGGTAAAGCTCTCAACTCTATCTGCCCTGCCCAAGGGCTACAGGTTCATAATGGCAGGGGATTCTGGGGCTGACTTCACTAATGAGCTCATGTTTTTGTTATAGGAGAAGAGTCCCTGACCATTTTTGTGGACAAGAGAAAACTAAGCAGAAAGTCAGAAACTCCAGGAGGTGTCCCTGTAGTTGGGGGCACTGGGAACAGCTCTGCAGTGTCTCTGGAAACCCTGCACCAGCTGGCGGCCTCCTACTTCATTGACAGAGAGAGCACACTGCGCAGACTTCACCATATCCAAATAGCCACAGGGGCCATAAAGGTAACAGCCTGCCAGCACCTGGCAGGGAAGTCAGAGCCTTAGCTGGCTTCGGGTCAGCCAGGCCATGTGAGCAAAGAGAAACAGTAGCTTTCTGGTGGCATCTCAGCCAGTCCTTAGAAATGGTTGGCTCACCCATTCTCTGAAGGAAGGTCGAGCAGACTGATTTGTTCTTGTCAAAGATGTGACTGTATTCTAGTGGAGGTTGAACACTGCATCAACCCCCCACTGTAAAGAGGTTTATTTCAGAGGGCCATTTAAAAGCATGGCATGCATTTTCTAAGGAGGGAGCATCTACTATTAGTTAGATTGGTCAGGAAGGGTGCTTCAAGATTTACCCTGTGAGACTGAGCCCTGAAAGATGAGAAGCCTGGTTATGTAGAACTGAGAAAGACTATTTCAGTTAAACAAATAAACAAACAATTAATTCTAACTGCTAAGGCCCCAAGTCAGCAAGCAAGTTTAATGCCTGTTGAAGCACCTTTGAGGGCAGAGAGGTAAACAGAAAGACATTATACAAGATAAGATTCTGAAGGAGGCTAGACTGCATGTCAAGGCTACAAAAAGGAATTTGAACACCAGGCAAGGTAGGAGTTTTATCAGGAGTATGACAGAATCTCATGATTTCGTGCAGGTCTTTAAGGGATCCATAGTTATTATGATTTTGATGGCTACATTTTCCACCCCCACCCTTGCTCTAATTAGCCTGTCTGGTATATCTGCTAAGGGTCCTGTGGTTAATGGATGACTGAAAACACTTTTGGAAATGCCAGGGTTTTAAAATTCTAAGTATAAAATTAAGGTGGTCTGTAGACATCAAAATTATCTTCTGCTGCTTTCATATCATCTGAAAGAGCAAGGTGGTTTTGTTCACTCACCAGTTAATCCAATAAGTATTTTGTGAGTATTCAGCACATATCAGATACTATTGTAGATACCTAGAACACAACATGAAAATCTCTACACTCATAAAGCCTATGTTCAAATAGTGAACCTGCAAGTAAATCCAGAGACTTGGTGATCTGGAAGTAACTGACATCCTTCAGAGGATTAGGTTTAGTGACAAGAAGGAAACATGATAGGATGGAATGGATCCAAGATAAGAATCAAAGTGAGGAATTGCTATGTTTTCTCTGCAGAGGAAATCAGAGAATGGGTCTTTATTGGAGAGCAGTGGGATCCACACAGTGGTTTTTATTTTCATGATGAGAGATATTCTAGCATGCCCGTACATTAGTAGAAAGTGTTAGAAAGTGATGAAGTGATGAAGCAGGAGAGAGAGAAGGTAATCTCAAGGGCATGGTCCCTAAGTAAACATGCTGACATTCTATATACGAGGGAAGAGATAGGCCTTACAGAGAAGCACTCCATTCTTTGTGTCAGGGACAATACAGAATGTGTGAGGATACCTATTCAAGGATGGTAGCATGTGGCAGTGGGAAGATGTGTTTTTCTTCTCTGTTTGGTTCTGGTTCCTCAGTTAAACAAGGAGCAAAGGCCTTGACTAAAAGGAATGACATGGTCTCTTCAGAGCTGGGATGGAGGCGAGTCACCTGAGTAGATACACATAGGTTTCAGGGCAGCTCTAGGGACCCATGTGATATTCATGGCCATAAATGCAGCATGAGATGAGCACTGGAGTTGGGTGAGTTTTGTGAGCTCTATTCATTGTTCCACATACCAGCAGATATGCACTAGACGGAAGGTTGGATTTACCCAAGGCACATATATGGACAACTGGATAGAAAAAGGCAAATGGGTTAAGATTATATATCAAGGAACACACTGCAGATTCAGGACTCTAAGTCAATCATTGAGAGAAAGGTGTTACAGGTGACAACAAGTAGGCCAAGTCCAAAGACTAAAAGGCTAAGTCCTGATGATCAGTGGTTCTCAGCCTTCCTAATGCTGCAACCTTTTAATACAGCTCTTCATGTTGTGGTGACCTCCCCACTCAACCATAAAATTATTTTCATCACTACCTCATAACTGTCATTTTGCTATTGCTATAGATTGAAATGCAAAAATATGATATGCAGGATGTCTGATATGCTATCCCTGTTGAAAGAATCGTTCAAGCCCCAGGTTGAAAACTGATGTGTGAAGAGACTGGAGGAAGTATGGTGCAGTGATTTTTTTTTTACTTCAGTTATAGAGGAAACACCAATAAAGTCTAAGACATAGCTTGGGTGTGGTGACTAAGGTGAAATTACAGCTATGAGGAGGCAAGTTAAGGCAGCCTAAGTATGGAGGAGGAGCAAAGGTTAAAGGATCATACGGATGGGTACAGAAGTCAGTGGGCATGGTACAGGCTGTGGGTGGTAAGTTCAGGGGGCGTGGCTTCCAGGAGCCAGAGGTTGGTAGGCAGTAGTAAAGAGCTGCAATGGAGACCTGCTTCATTTCCTTTCTCAGGAGTGTGAGATGTGGGAAAGAGAACAGCCACCACTAGAGAAGGCTGCAGGGGCAACCACATGCCTGGAGAAGCGAGGCTGTCGTTAGATCAAAACAGGTGAAGTGGACGCTTAAGAAGAGCTTGGGGTTATAGATATATTGCTGAGGACTAGCCATGACATACAGGGAGTGTGGTGGAAATTCACTGAAGAGAAAGTAGCAGATTACATGGGTATAATGTCTGGAGGGAGCATGCGGGAGAAGAGGATGGGTTTCCATTAACAGAATGAAAAGGTTCATTTATGAAGCTGGTATCTAATGCAACTTGCGATGATGAAAAGGGACTCTAAGTAGCCTGGAGAGAGTTTTACCAAGATATTAGAACTTTGTAGGATCTTGCCTCATCCTTCAGTCTCTTATGAGCTGTGTCACAGTTGGAGAAGAAGCACAAAATTCTTAACCAGTAAATGAACAGCAGATATCTTATCAACAATTCAAAGATCTCATTACCTTCTAGTAGCCCAACGCCCTCATACCCTACCCTAGGGTCATTGATCCATCACTATCATTACTCCCTGCCACCGAATTCCCTTCATACCCATGCTGGTCTCTAAGTCCAAGTCCTTCTCAATTCATACTTGATTTTCTTTCCTAATGCTTCCCTGTCCTCCTCTCTCAGCTCATCATCGTACATTGTTGCTATGAGCACGAGTACACACTGTGGTATCCCCTGATTTCATGGCTCTGCATGCACAGAGCAAACCCAGGTACCTGAGCAGCATGCTAGTGTGGTGCAACAGAAAGAAAGCAGGCTCCACTGCAAGAGTTCGAGTCCCATCCGTGCACGGGGATTGGGCTTTGAACAAATCACCAAACTTCTTTGGACTTCATGCCCCTCTCTCTAAAATTATTAAATCATTAGAAGAGTTTCAACCTTGAAGAAATTTTGTGATATTTAATAATAAAAAAAAAAATGTACAGATTGTCCAGAGAACACAGTTAGAGCTTGAAAAGGTTTATTGTTGTCAACAAAAGAAAATCATTGATGATATGCCCCTGCTGTCTTTCTAGTTTCATCTCTAAATAGCCCTCTTTCTTCCCATCCATGTTTTATCCTCCACTCACACATGTAACCCAGACATATCCAAATACCATATGTTTTAAAGACATATCTCACTTCCGGACACTTGCTTTCTAGTCTATTTCCAATGTCTAGCTGTTGACCCAAGTGACTCTTCCTTTCCTTCTTTGCTTCTCGATGTTCCACGCACATTCTGCCACTAATAAGTTTGTTATTTGAACGATAGTTGCTAGCTAACATGATTATTTAAACACAGGACTAAGAGATCCTTGTAGCAGAAGCTGTGTCTCACTCAGCTTTCCTTCCCTAGAATGATACTGAGCTTGTCACGTTGTGGGTAGTGAGCAAACAAGCCATTGTCAAATAATGGATTGAAGGAAAGAAGGAAGGAAGGGGAGAAAGGAAGGAGGAAGGAAGGAAGGAAGGAAAGAAGGAAGGAAGCCTATCTGTCTCTGGACCTCCCATTTTGCATGTGTGTCAGATAAATCTACTTAACATGCTTATGAATACCTATGCACACATTTAGTTGAAAGAGACAGCCATCTATTCAAGGCAATATGAGTATAAAGATGGCTTGTTAAAACTACTGCAAAGTCAGGTACTAAATCTATTGCCGACATCTGTGGCTTAGGAAAGGTTGCTCACACTCTGAGCGTACTCCTTGGATTCTTGTTTGGAATTTTGTGTCTTCTTGTATAAAGCCTCACCTGCCTTCTTCTCCAGCTTCTTTTGTTTGAATGTTATGTTCTCTGTTTATTAGACTTTTCTGAAGCCCATGGCTTTGGCCTACAAACAGCTTCCCTTGGATGCAGAGCTGACAATGGCCCTGACTGAAAGTTATCTTTCTGTTTTATCTGCCATCAGTATAGGGACCACACCCTTATTCATGGTCTAATACTAGTTTCTGGTATCCAGAGGAATGGGCTTAGCCTTTATTCTGTATTAGCTGAATTTAGTAGTTATTGACAGTCAGCTCCTTTTACAGTATTTGTCTTCACATAGCTCTCAGACAGTGCTCTTCAGAAGAAAAATAATTAGTCTAAGTTGACTTTCGGCTCATACACCCAGCAGGGTTTGCAGAGCCTCTGCCATGGGTTCCTAGACATATCCCTGAAGTTTATGATGGAGAAATGAAAGATAAGTATTCAAAGTCACATTTCTTATAATGCCTGTGGATGGTTCCAGAGTTACAGCCACTGCCTATTTTCTCAAAGGAGGGACCACTATCCCTGGAAGCCTTTTTTTTTTTGGAACTCTCCCAAGGACATATTGAATGTGAAATGAATATCCAGTTGTTACTGCACACTGACTGACCTAAGGTTTTCTCTGGCAGTACAATGGGTTCTCCCCATAGAATACAACTCAGAAAACCATGCATAAAGAGGGATGATTTCCTAGTTTTTCCACCCTTCCCAGTCTTTACTGAGGTGTGCGGATTTCAAGGACATTCTGCTAGGCTGAGGATCAAAGGGCTATGCTGGTATCCCACCTCACAGTTCTGCTCGCCTGCTGGGTTGATCTGCAGTATGGCTGTCAACAGATTCTGCCTCTTCTCTCTAAATGATTAGCACTTATAGACCCAAGCAGGATGGTCCAATAGTCAGGATGCACCCTGTAGCACATCCTTGTGTCTAATGGTCCCTTAGGCAGTGCCTCCTTCTACTGAGTATGCCTTAGCAGCAGTCTTGCTAGGCTTCATCTCATTTATTACTCTTAGCATTGGGTGGGGATGAACAGGAGAAGGGGGAGGGCTCTATTCACCTGCTCTGCCTATATGAAGGAAAAGTTCTCTAGCACATCAGCCTGTGTCGTTTCTCTAAGCAAACCTGTGGTTCCTTCTTTTCATTAATGTAGAGAAACAGGTGCCCTGCCCACTCTGGTCTGTCCCTCCAGGAACCAGTAAACAGCATTGTGCATTATAAGGCTTGTTCTGATCAGCACATACTTCTGAGATAGGATTTGTCTTATTACAGTCTGTCTGTTTGCATGCCTGTTTCCCATCATCCCACATTCACAATGACAATAGGCCTTAAAGCAGTGGGGATTCTACTGTATGCACATACCACCAAGTCCCTTTACAGCATCTGGCATGTGGCAAGATGTTCAACAAAATGCTTGAAAGGAGAAATCGGGCTATACAGTTTAGAGGGAAACAAAGCAAGTGGAGGGAGAGTACTTGGATCTCAGCCCTCTCTGGCACTTATGGTTTCTATGACCTTGAGGGGTCATTGAACTCCATTTGTCTCTTCCGTAACCCAAGTTGCCAACCACTCAATTCAATTGCATACAAGGGACTTTTCAGTTATCATGGCTACTCCTCTTTTTAAAATATTAAAATATTTTAACCTAACCATTGCCACTCCCCCCGCCCCTCCTCCTACAGATCACTTTTTGGTAGCAACCAAAGGGCAAACGCACCTCAGGAAGTCTCTGGAACCCTTCTGGATAATCAGGCTGGCATCTTTGCCCATTAGTTACTGCACTCACATTCTACAAAATGATAAAGATGACGATTGCCATCCTTGCCCAACTCTGCTATAGGGTTGGGTGACACCAGATGATGCAACCGGAAGAAAAATTATGCATAGTATAAAAGGCTGTGTGCATATGTAATTTCTTAGACGGGATCAGCACCACGAGACAAAGAGAAAGGGCCTCTTTCATAGTTATCATAGTTATAATCCACCTTTTTGGTAGAAGGATATGAAAGGACTTGGTGAAGAGGGGTGGAAGAGCCCATGAGCTGACTGAACAGAGCCAGTCAGAAGCCAGATAGACCCTAGGGAGAGTTTCTCATAGTCCGTACTTTAAAAAAAAAAAAAAAAAAAAAAAAAAGCTTGGAAAAGCTACAGCATCCTGCGATTCCCTTTAAAGCCCTTTTAAGCACACACACCATCACTGTGCTCTTTGTGCCTCAGCCCTGTTGCTCACCATTAGAAGCCCATTTTTCTCTGCTGTTAGCATTGCATGCACCCCCACCCCCACCCCCAGGTAAGGCTGTAGCAATCCGGAAGTGAGAAGGGGGAGGGGTGCAGGCTCACTGGAACGATGCTCTGCACAGTCTGGTATTATGGAAAATTGGATGCGCTAATGAACCCGAGAAGCATCAGGGCTTTTGGAAGGCAGGATGGTCTCTGTCAACAGACCAATTAGCACACAATTATTTTCCCCTTCTGAAAGCTTATCTGAGGCACTTTTTGAAATATGTGTGCCTGAGTGAACTGCACTTTCTGTTACCTCTATGGGCCCTTTTAATAATCTCCCAGAGCTGCCTGCCCCTTCACTGAGAAAGCTGAAGAATTCTCTAGACTTGGCCTTTACAGACAGGGCCTTTCATGACATGGGTTGGGAGCAGGACTATCTCAGCCTGTACTATTTACACAAGCCAGTGCCTGACACAGGACCCTTTTCCAGGCCCCTTTCATTTTCCTTTCTCGTTGCTATCCAGGGAGGAGAGAGATGGTCTCAGAACAGAATAGAGATAAAAAGAAGTATAGCTCTGGGATCTAGTGAAGTCTGATCAAGCCTTCCTCTTGAAGATTGGGCTTGCCACCAGCCGCCCTATACATGGGTGTAATGCCAGGATATTTCCTCTTCACACTCATTCTTGATTCACCGTTAACAAAGGGACACTCCTCTTCTTCTCAGTGGCTGATTGTCTTCCTGTGGAACTGACATTCAGACTAGTAGAGGAAAAAAAAAAAAAAATCATGAGATCACAGCCAGCCACAATATGCTGAAAAAGATGGAGGGAAGTAGATGGGTGTGTGATGCCTAAGAAAAGGCTTGGGCATCAGGGGAGCACAGGAGAGCTTCTGTTGCTGCTGTTCTCTGACCTGCCTTGCCCTGCATAAAGCTTGTCATTTCCCTCCCTCCCTAAAGCTAGTTGGTGAGTAACCAACTCAGGAATGGGCAGATGGAAAATCCAGAGTTAAATTTTGTGATATTTTCATAGCCAGTTTACCTTGAGGTAGGACCAAGCTAGTTTCTCAGTATTACAACGTGCCACCTTACGGCTGCCATTCACACAGGTTTCACTAAATTGTGCTAGTTCTTGGTCATGATTCTTTTTCTTCTTATGGGGAGTTTTATAGAAACCGGAAACTTGGCCTCGAAGTAAATCTGATTCTGTCTTCCTATCTAGTCTGGCCACTTGCCAGACACTTACTCAGTAGAAGTATTCTGTACATAGTGTCCATATGGGATGAGAGGCCAACCCAAGAAGATCCACCAGAACACTAGGATCTGAGTAACATATTTCCACCGATCTGCAGGTGCCATATGGAAGGGAACTGTCACATTCATCTGTGAGTTAATACTAACTGAACGAAGCAATGCAAGAATATGTTGAATTAATCCTAGCCCCTTAGGATACAATATCTAAAATCTGGAGTTGGTCATGTAACTTATCTAGGTCTTATTTTCTTAATCTCTGATAGAAAGATAGTGAATGAAGAAGTGAGGACATGAAGGCTCCTAGATATGTTTAAGAAGAAGGTTTACTGCAGATATAAGGGAAAGAACAGCAAGAGGCATCTTATAAGAGTCCTCACTGAACCAGGCCATGGAGAGGGGAGAGCTAGGGAAAAAGAGAAAGGGGGTGGGGAAACTGAGGACCAAGAGGCCTCCAGCAGGCCAGGAGAAAAAGAAGCCAAGAGAACCATGAGAGCTCATAGCCAAAATGGCTGAATTATGTAAGGAAGAGAAGCTGGGGGAAGGGACACACTGAAGCCCAGCCCCTGGGAGGAAGAGGTTTAGGGTAGAGGGTGGAGTAAGAAGTGCTGGGAGGAACCCCAGGTACTGAGTGAGAGTTATGGGACCTAACAGATAGCAATACTAACGTCCAATCATTACCGCTTGTTTCATCCAGTGTTAGCCTTTGGAGGATGGCAGATCGTTAGCATGTTAGGTAGACTGATTTGTATAGAAAGTCATTTAGAACGTGATGACGTTTTAAGGTGGATTAAGTTCATTTTAGTTTCTACAATCCTTTGCCTTGTTTCCTCAGGAATTGAAATGACACAGATCTACAATCTGAAAGCTCCAATGATAATTTTATTTATTTACTTACTTACTTACTTAACTTAGGGCTCATTCCTGTGATCCTTGTACTTAGGAGGATTGTTATGAAGACTAGCTGGGCTATATCATAAGTTCCAGGCCTGACTACCTCATGATCAATCAACCAACCGATCAATCAACCCTGAAGAATATTCTGTCTTTCAAATGGCACCAGGCCAGCTCCTCAGCTCTGGACTGTGGTTTCCTTTGGGGAAAATGGGAGGATTGAGGTTTGGTTCTGGGAGTGAAAAGCCGGAGTGGCTGATTAAAGCTCAGGGATCAGTTCTGACGACTTTCCCAGTGTTTGTGGTATCATTCCATCTTTCACTTGACAACTTTATTCTCCCTAGGTAAACAGGATTTCCTCTGTGATGTTCTCCACATATGGGGCTCCATAGGGAGACAGGCATGCACTTATGTACTTTATTTAGACTCTGTGCTGTAGATCCTGATGTCTTTCTTTTAAAATTTTTTTTCTTATACCATATCTACCATAACTCCTCTACTGTCTACTTCCTGCATACACACACACACACACACACACACACACACACACTTTTATTTAGTTGGTTAGTTTGATTTTTGAGTCCTCTGTGTATCCCTAGCTGTCCTGGAACTTTCTCTGTAGACCAGGCTGGCCTCAAGCTCAGAGATCCATCTGCTTGCCTCTAGTTTCTGAATGCTGGGATTAAAGGTCTGTGTTACCACCACCACCACCACCACCACCGGCCTCTTCCTACTTATCTTAAGACTAGCTTCAGTGTTGTTTCTTTCTGCTCTATTTGTTTTCCCTCAGCCTAGGGACATGCTTCTTGTGACTCATCCTTTGGTCACAACTCTGCCTGTCAGTCATTCGTAATCTACCTGCCTTCTCGAATGACTCATTATGTAGCTTACATATCCTTTCGCCTATCTCCCTGAAAAGACTAAAACACATTACTCATATATTCTCAGGTTCACTGCTTACTTATGATATTCCAGACACTTCACTAGCTGCTTTTGACATCATGGCAGGCAAAAATAAAACAAACTTATGTCTGTGGAGTCTACAGTGTGGGAACCAGGCATGAATCAAATACTCTCAGGAAAGGATGTAAAACTGCAGCTCATGTGCCTGCTACAAAGCACGGGGGCCTGGAGCTACAAGAGGAGGTCAGCAGTACCAGGTAGACCCTCAGAAGAACTTCAGAAACAGGCCCTATGAATGTTTGATGAATTGTGTAGAATTGAACAGGGGCTGCTCAATAAATACTCCTTGATTGGTTGATTGATTGTTGGCAAAGACTTTGGAGCTCCTGAGAAGAAAGGGCCTCCGGTCCCCATCATTCTTATTACATAATTATTTCAGTGAATTTAAAGCTTCCCATTTTTCATCTTATACTTTAAACATCAAGGAAAACTGATGGGCCAACTTTATAATATTTTAAAATACGGTGTTTGGAATATTATGTGGCTATAAGAGTTTATGTATATTTAATATACTTATTAAAATATGCAGTAAGCCCATGGCTGATTTTCTCTAAGGACATCTTGGTGCTGAGGTGGAACTTAAATGTTTAATACTAATAATAATACTTATAACTCACATTTCTCTAGTGCTTTTCATCCTCAGGATCTCTAAAACCTGTGAGCACTACAAGTGGATACAACTGGTTCACTCCCAGGCTACCAGGGTCCATGTCTGTCCCTTTGCCTCCCTCTAGATGAGGAACAGGGTAGACACCAACTTGAAGGTTTTACTCCATATTCAACTTCCTGGTTATACATTTCATTTGCTTCCCTCTGAAAGGCTTTTGACCACATGCAACTCTGCCACCACCGCACAGAATAGATGGTCACTAACTTAGGGTGAAGAAACACAGTCACTTTAGATTCCTATGATATACAAATGCAGTTCCTTAGGTCGGGGTCAGGACACAGAGTCTCCAAGTAGATGGCTAGAAGCGAAGAACAGAGAGAAATCTTCCTCTTGTTTTTAAGTTCATATCTTGTCCCTTCTTCTTTAGGTCACAGAGACCAGGACCGGTCCACTGGGCTGCAGCAACTATGACAATCTGGACTCGGTCAGCTCTGTCCTGGTTCAGAGTCCAGAGAACAAGGTGCAGTTACTGGGTAAGCAGATGCAAGGTCATTTCACACCGCTCAGGCCTGGTGGAAATTCTGGATCCTTGAAGAGAAAGGAAAGATCTTGTTTTCTCATTTGAATGTGTTATCAGTGGTCAGGGTCTGGGATGGCTGTTGTCCAGCCTCTTGGCCTCTTCTTTAAAGTACTGAAATAAGGACTCACATGAATTTACTAAATGAGCAAAGTAACTTTATTCAAACAAATCAGTGGTACAGGTCAGAAATAAACTGTCAGAATTGACAGCAGGCTACGTGAGTGAAGGTACCCAAATTGCCTTGCCTTCCTTTTATGGTGTCCAAGAGGAGGAGGAACTGGTTATTAGGGGCAAGGATGACTCTTTACTTTGATACACAGATTAAATTCCATGACCATATTTTGTACTGTTAATGTTCCATCCCATAATGTGTGTGATTTTAACCAAATACACCCAACTATGCATAGGCATAAGCATAAGGTGGTATATAATGGAGTCTCCCTAAGAGATCACTTGGGGACACAGTTTTATTTTATTGCACATGTGCTCAAAAGCAGTCTAGGCCACATTGTTCCCACCTGCTTCATACCTGGATGCAAGCAGAGTATAACTGAATAGAATGTAACTTTGATGGGCTGTTCAGAGCAGAGTTTGTTTGCAGCTCCTTGAAGGTGGGAGTTCTAGGTTGCTAACAGTTGCTTAGTGCATTGTTTGAAGTAGAGTATGTGTGTTCGTGTGTGTGTGTGTGTGTGTGTGTGTGTGTGTGTGTGTGTGTGTGTGTATGTGTGTGTATGTACAAAGCCCTGGGCTGCCAATTGTATTTAGGAGTGTGTACATAGCTCTAAACAACTAGAGTCCTGGATGATTAAGTTTATGCTTACCTGCCTCAGTTAAGTCCTTCTTAAGACAAGAATCATCACAAATCCTATGACCAGCATGTAGCAACCTTCCGTCAGTTTTTGGGGAAAACTTGTAAGGATTTACTCCATACTAGTGACTGATTGCTCCAGCCACTTGGTATCTAAATCCTTCCGGTGTGTTCCTTCTCAAAACCTGTATCATTATCCTGTAGGGATAGGCACAGGACTTTATAAGCCTGGAATTGGTTTGTTGATTGCTTTTGTTACCAAAGTCACACTCAGGAACAAATGGCCTTTATACCTGTGACTGTGGGCTCACTAACTCTGCTGAAGAAGAGATCTACAGATTCTGGGACTGCTGGTGTATAATCACAAGAGAGTGTTTCCTGCTTTCCATTTCCCTGTCTGTGTCTTCCATGAGAACTTTAAAGCCAGGAGTGGGATTTAGGAGAAATGAGCAGGAACATTTGGACTAGAGATAGAATAGAGAGAACAGAGAAAGGAAAAAAAAAAGGTCACTGCTGTAGGCTCAAAGACAGAGGAACAAGTGGAAATACCCAATCCCAGCTCTGATCCTCAAATGTTTTAGAGAAGACCTATGCAAACTGATTCAGGAGGAAAAGTTCATTTTTCATAAGGGCAAACTGAATTGGCCTCTTTAAGATATTACTATCCCAGCATTACAAAATCAATAGCCCTCAACCCAGGATCTATGATTACAAATTTCAAGCAGTCTGAACCAGATGCCACCAGCATTGTTTTAGGAATCAGCAAACATATAATAAATAGAATAAAAGATTTACTCAGAGATCCCAAGACAACTAATATCTATCTTCTCCTATGTGCCTAGAAGAGCTGGATGTGTGTTTAGAAATTAGCAATGAGCGAAGTTCAAAATGCCTGGTGGTTCATTTCCATAGTTTATACTGTTTAATTTTATAGCCTATCACTCATGCAGATATAGCTCAGGGCACCAACTTTATAGCAATGGGAAATGTTCTGGTGAGGAGGAGGGAGGCCATGAGGACATGGGAGGAGACTACATGAGGAGGGTAAGTGTTGAAAGCAAGCATGTGGATAGCAAGCATGTGTGTTGAAGGGGTGCTGTCAAGTGCCGTGGTGGGCACAGAATCCAGAAAGGAAAATTTCATAGCAGTTCTGAGTAGGATGCAGACCCCATGTGAGAACAGAAAACCTCCACGGGCTGTTGACAACTTTAAGTTATAGTGTGAGGTCTGCTGAGGCTGGGACACACACTGTGAGCTCTTTGATTCCCTGCCAAGGACAAAGTCAAGGATGTAAAAATAAAGAGGCAGCCTACATTTCAGGAAAGGGGCTTCTTATATTCAGTGGTCCCTCTCTTCAGCATTCCCCTGATACAAGGTCTAGCAACATCCCTACAGGAAGAGTCTCCTGAAAATGTAGCCCACACTCCATCCATCCATCCACAAGCCATAATCTTTTGTAAGCATCCAGCAGCCACCTTAACTGTGGCTTGAAGCCATCCCAGGATATATTCTACTTGTAAACTGATATCCTTCTCAGATGGATGAAAAAACTGAAGCTTGGAGTAGTTCCGTACATTGTATTCAAGACCAGTAGAGGCAAGTGTGAAGAGGAAGTGTTCCCAACCTGCAGGACTGATGGCCTGATGAATCTTGAGGCACAGGCTACCATCCTTCATTCATATCTTAAGAGTTAAATCATACGGAGACAGGCCACCATTCCCACATATGCAGTATCACCTGTGAAACAGACAGTGATGGACATCAGTGCTGGGACTCAAGTTGGTCACTGTGGTCAGCTGACTTTTATTTCCTCATTTAAAACAACAACAACAACAACCAACCTCAATATCAAGTTGGACATGGTGACAAACACTGGTAATCCCAGAACTTAGTAGGGGAGTGACAGGAAGATTGGGAGTTTAAATTCATCAGCAGCACAAAGGGGATGTGATCCCAGCTTGTTTTATAGAACAAAAATGAAACAACAGCAGCAGCACCTTTTCTGATGGGGAAGACCCTGAGAGTTACTATCAATTATGTATAGAAGTACCTGGCTTAATAGCTCTGTGTGCCTGTAGTGCTTACCCCACCTCACAACAGAACAGCATTTTCAGTTGTCCAGGCTGGGCTGGGAGGCTCAGAACAGGAAGCATTTAGTAATGTCTGAGCATGCCTACTGCCAAGTTTAATGAAACTCTAAGCAGAATGACGGGTGGAGGCAGAACAAGCTCAGCAGGCCTCAAATTCGGCCCCATAAGAGCCTTAAACTTATTTTATCTGAACAGCCTTCCTACTTCTCTTCAAGCAATGCTGATGTGTAGCCAGGAAGCCAGTTCCTATGATAGGCACACTCTCCATTTGGCTGATGTGAAGAGTTAGGCTAAGCCTGGGGCTTTGATGTCCCTCATCTGCATATTCAGATCCGCCCCCATCTGTCACTGGGGCCAGGAATACCCTCTTTCCCAACCATCTCAGCAAGATCAGACCCTGGGGTGGCCATTCTCAGGTCTAGTCAGCAAAACCCTTGGATTCCTACAGCCTTGGGTGTGAGAAAACAGAGTCCCTCCCTCCCCGCAACTGGTTCTGCTCAGTGATTCCTCCTTCCTTCCTTCCTTCCCCAGGCCTGCAGGTGCTGCTCCCTGAACACCTGCGTGAGCGGTTTGTGGCTGCAGCACTCAGCTACATCACATGCAGCTCTGAGGGTGAGCTGGTCTGCAGGGAGAATGACTGCTGGTGCAAGTGCAGTCCCACATTCCCGGAATGCAACTGTCCTGATGCTGACATTCAGGCTATGGAAGACAGCTTGCTGCAGATCCAAGACTCCTGGGCCACTCACAACAGGCAGTTTGAAGAGTCAGGTAAGCAGGCTACTAGCTCAGAATTTTTCCATAAGGAAGAGTAGAGGCTGTGAGTTACAGGGACAGAAAATGAGGAATCTGACCTGGATCCCAACATACTATTTTGGTGACCTTCTAAGGAAAGAAAGATTATTATGGTCACCAAGGGTCTTAAGTGGTGTGTTTTTCTTTATGCAAATAATTACAGTACCTAACTTAAAAGTGTGTGTTAACAACTTAATAAACTAAGATAAATATCATTGAAAGTATTAGTTTTGTTTGTTCTGCTGGCTACTGATTTCATGGTGTCTAGCACCGTGCTTGCACATAATAAATATTTGCTTATATATGGAGTATATATAGAATGGTTCTAATTGGTACCCAGTGGAAACCAACTGTTGCTTGTTGCTGCAGTAACTAACTAGCAATGTCAGTTTAAGACCTGGTGTCCGAAAGGTTAGATTTGCTTCTTGTCCTATTACCGACCAACTTTCCCACTTTGGTTTCACTATACAGCTCACCAGCACTTTAATATCCTCATCTTTAAAACACAGTGAGAGCAGGAGGTCAGTGCCAGAAGCTATTTAAAAAAGTCAAGTTCCAGTCCCTAGCCCATGTTTTACAACCCTTCGGCTTTCGCCACTGTGAGGGACTGCCTCCAGGTGAATAGATGAGAGCGTCAGAGACCTCTGTCAGGTGGTGGCAGGTCCCAAAGTAAAGCAGACAAGAGACCTATGAGCATTAGTTCAGAAAGCGTACTGTGCCAAGGGACCTCAGAAGAACTCATACTTGGAGCTCAGAGGCAGAAATCAAGTTGCTTCTGTATGAACTGCAGGGAAGAACGCCTATGTGACCTTGAGCCTAAGAGAGCCAGACTCTCTTAGCTGAATCTGAGACTAAGTTGTGGAGGGAGAAGCTGGGCTCAGGGACTAAATGTTTCTAAGATTTCTTAGCTGGGTACAGTACCTCTCTGTGCCAATATTTGCCTGTCATTGAGCCTGTTCACCTCTTTCACCGGAGAGACTCGACCTGAGAGAGACAGAGAGGAAGTGGATGGGGAGGGGAAGAAGGATGAACTGGGAGAAGTGTGTGGGGGGGAGGCATTGTAATCAGGATATATTACATAAGAGAAGAGAAAGATAGTTACATGGGTGAGCTATCTGGAGAAATAAAAGAAAATGAGGTACATCCCAAGGCTATCACTGAAAGTAGGATTTCTAGCCATTTGAAGGGTGATGAGAGATCTGTTTTGAAAAGACTTACTGGAATAATAACCTCCGAAGCTGGGGCTGGAGAGATGGCTCGGTAGTTAAGAACATGAAAGGCTCTTTCGGATGACCCGAGACTGGTTGCTTGCAAACATGTTGGGATGTTTACAACCACCTCTAATTATTGCTTCAGGAGACCTGACCCCTCCTTATGGTCTCTGTGGGTATTTGCCCACATATAGCACAGACACAGAACATATGAATAAAAATTTTTAAAAAATGAACAAATTAAAAAAAAATAGAATCCTGGTGCTACATTTTATGATACGCTAATTAATTTTCAATAAAGCCATATGTAATTTAAAAACCTAGAAAAGATGATCTGAATGAGGCCCCTTTCTTATGCAGTGGCTCTGAAGGGCCCCTGGGGCTGAGGACCAAACTGTGTCCCCAGGACTACATAGCTTTGCCCTGCTCAGATCCTCTACTTTTGCCCACAGAAGAATTCCAGACCCTGCTGAAGAGGCTCCCCAGTGACCGATTCCTGAACTCCACAGCCATCTCCCAGTACTGGACCATGGACTCTAACCTCCAGCACCGTTATCAGCAGCTGGGAACCAGCTTGAAAGTCCTATTAAAGAAGATGCACCGGATCGTCCGCCGCCTCTTCAATCTCTGCAAGCGCTGCCATCGGCAGCCTCGCTTCCGCCTGCCCAAGGAGAGGTGAGTACGCAGACTTCAGAGCCTGAGCCCGGCAACCCCTGGCCATAGCTGCTGAGGCTAAGAAAGATGTCATGTGGTCAACATGGAACGTAGTGATACATGCAGTCACTCTGGTCCTGCAGACGTGGCTTCCCTATTTGTCACTTTCAATCCTCATTTGTGTATGAAGCTAAAGGAGCCTTGGTGTTACTTGTATATAAACTGTAGATTCAAAGACTATCTAATAACCCCAGTCTTCATTTATCCCTTTCCAAATCTTCCAGTGAGGGAAAGAATTGAGTTCAAGGCTCATACATCAAGTACAAATGATGAAAATAAACACGTTAGATTCTTTCAAACAAGTGACTCACAATTGTCTGAGTCACGGGAGGGAAGAAAGCTGAGGCTCAGACTCTCCCAACAGGCTGGGAGTGTATTATGATAGGATCCATTTATTTATTTACTCATTCACATGTGCGTTCGTTAAATATGTATTACACTTCTAGTCCATGCCCTGCTCTTTAGTTGCAGAGGATACCATTGACAAGGAAGATTTAGCAAACATGTAAATACATGAAAAATTAAAAAACCCTGACTGTGTCAGGCACTGGAATTAATGGGGGCAGACACAAGGACATAATTTTTTTTAAAAAGTAACAAAAGCATTAAAAAGGATAGTTCTGACAAGGCAAAGACTGGAGAGAAAACCCTCCTAAGAGAAGGGAGCCTTGGACAGCTTGTGCAAGAACAGGTAGAAATGCCTGGGCTATGCAGGGGAGAACGTGCTCTAGGCAGTATAGCTCCTCTCACATGTCATTCTAACTATGCCACAGGGACAGTGGGAGTAGTGGTAGATATGACAGGCCAGCGAAGGTTAGTAAGATGGTTAATATTTTTTTCAGTAATTAATTTCTAAATGCCCATTATGCCCAAGACGCAAGCTTGCTGTCCAAGAATGTGTTAGTAGACAGCACAGAGTTCCTGTCCCCACTGTACTTTCAGAGACGACAGCTATAAATTAGTGCCCAGTAAACCAATAGTAGGGTTTATAGATACACAGCTGCCACAGGTTAAACAAGCAAGAACATAGAGATGAGATGTTGACTGGAGTTGTCCTTTGAAAGTGACACTGGGAACAGCCTATTTGAGGAGGTAGCTAAGAGTTGAAATACAAAGTTGGAATGACCCACAGAAAATCCCAAGTCTCACTGTAAGAAAGATAAAACAGAACATAAGGAAAGACCTCGAGGTGGGCGTGAACTTAGCAAGAATATGAAATGTCTATAGGGAAGCCAAAGAAGCTAGATTTGTTATGTGACGTTGAAAAGCCTCCAGTTTTGAAAATGAGGTGTTGAAAAGATGACCTGAATGAAATTAGCCTGGCAGGACACATCTAACAACAAATATTTCTGGCTGATCCACCATGCAGTGCTCTAGGCTTAACTCAGTTGGTCCAAAGTAGAGCAACAGGGTTTCCATCACTCAGGAAACTCAGGGAACTTATGTGTTTGAACATTTCGTTGACCCCTCCCTCAGCCCCCACCTATTAGTCAGTGCCCTGACACTCTTAGGGAAGACAGTGGTGTGCACTCTTGGGGAGGACAGTGGTGAGCACTATTATAGAGGACAGTGGTGAGCACTCTTGGGGAGGACAGTAGTGTGGTGTGAATCTTCCTTTGACTCTTGCTTCTTTATCTTTTCAAGATCCTTGTCTTTCTGGTGGAACCGAATCCAATCTCTTCTCTACTGTGGAGAAAGCACCTTCCCTGGGACATTCCTGGAACAGAGCCACAGCTGCACCTGCCCCTATGACCAATCTTCCTGCCAGGGCCCCATCCCATGTGCCTTGGGGGAAGGGCCTGCATGTGCCCACTGTGCTTCAGACAATACAACTCGCTGTGGGAGTTGCAACCCTGGTTATGTGCTAGCCCAGGGACTGTGCCGGCCAGAGGTAGCCGAATCCTTGGAGAACTTTCTTGGGCTGGAGACAGACCTGCAAGATCTTGAGCTGAAGTACCTCCTGCAGAAGCGAGATAGCCGCATTGAGGTACACTCCATCTTTATCAGCAATGACATGCGTCTGGGCAGCTGGTTTGACCCTTCTTGGAGGAAGCGGATGCTACTTACTCTGAAGAGTAACAAGTACAAGCCTGGGCTGGTGCATGTGATGTTGGCCTTGTCCTTGCAGATCTGCCTCACCAAGAATAGCACCCTGGAGCCTGTCATGGCTATCTATGTGAATCCCTTTGGGGGCAGCCACTCTGAGAGCTGGTTCATGCCTGTAAATGAGGGCAACTTTCCAGACTGGGAAAGGACTAACGTGGATGCAGCTGCCCAGTGTCAAAACTGGACTATTACTTTGGGGAACAGGTGGAAGACTTTTTTTGAGACAGTCCATGTTTACCTAAGGAGTCGAATCAAGTCCCTGGATGACAGCTCCAACGAGACAATCTACTATGAGCCCCTGGAGATGACTGATCCCTCCAAGAATTTGGGCTACATGAAAATCAACACCTTGCAGGTCTTCGGCTACAGCCTGCCCTTTGACCCGGATGCTATCCGAGACTTAATTCTCCAGCTGGACTACCCGTACACTCAAGGTTCCCAGGACTCTGCACTCTTACAACTTATTGAGCTTAGAGACCGGGTGAACCAACTCTCTCCTCCTGGCAAAGTCCGGCTTGACCTGTTCTCCTGCTTGCTCCGGCACAGGCTCAAGCTGGCCAACAATGAGGTGGGCAGGATCCAGTCCTCCCTGAGAGCTTTCAATTCCAAGCTGCCAAATCCTGTGGAGTATGAGACGGGCAAACTCTGTAGCTAATCGGGGGAATTACCCCAGTGCTGGTTAGAGTTGATCCACACATTCAGGGTGCAAAGATAATCCAAGCCCTCACCTCAGTGCCAACAGAGTGCTTCCAAGAGACTTTCAGCACCTGGGAGATGGGAGCTCAAGACTTGGACTGAAAGCAGGCGAAAAGACAATGAAACAGCCACTGCACAAGTGCACAGGTGTGCACAACGCCCTACCACACACACTCACAGGGAGGCCACAGCCCAGCAGCCTCGAATCTGTAAAGTCGGTGCTCTCTAAAATGAATGCAGTTGAAGAAGAGCCAAGGAAGAGATAAAAGAGCTGGCTAAATCAGGAGAGAAATGACTGAAGGGAAGGAAAATGTTCCAAAGTGATTCTTGTCATCCAGGATAGCAAGAGGGGACAGACGTGGGAGGGGCGGGGATCTCCCCTCTGTGGAGTCACTTTTGTATTCTTTTTAACCAGATTTCTTAAAATGTCATTGTTCCGTGACTCCCTGCACTGCTTCTTACTTTTTGTACAGTGCCTCCCTGCACCCTGGAGGCCGTGGGTCTACCGCTCTTGGTGTCCTTAGGAAGTGTGTGCAGTCGTACCGCAGAGGAGCCCACGCTAAGGGCAGGCCACAGCCTCCTTGCTCACTCCCCCACTTCCTCCTGCCAGCTCCCTCACTTCCTTGGCCTCCCCAGTGTCAGAGTTTTGACTTGTTCCAAGAGCCCCTCACAGTTCATCCAGAGCCCTCTCCCCACAGCACCCATCTGTTCAAGGAAGCAGTTTTGTCAAGTTAGAGAGACAGCATATATGGAAATGTTCTTTTTAAAAAAAAAACAACAAAACAAAAAATATTTATTTTGTGATTGTTTTTCTTGTCAACCTGCTCCAGTCACATGAACCTCTGAGTAAAGTTTTACTTGGTTTAACACATTTTGAAGACCTTTTTGAGTCAGAAGATGAAAGAGAAACAGAAGCATAGTTCCTTGGCTTGCCTAAATGTTTATTATTATTATTATTATTATTATTATTATTATTATTGTTGTTGTTGTTGTTGTTGTTGTTGTTGTTGTTGTTGTTGCTGCTGCTGCTGCTATTGCTGTTGTTGTTGTTGTCTGGTGAGCGGGGTCCACAAATGATGCACATTGCCATGTAGGAGGCTGTTTGATTAGTATATGTGATAAGTTAATTCGTGCCTGTGTTAACTCGAATATGAAGAATGGGTGTGCCTGTACTAGTATGTGTGTGTTTGTGTGTGTGTGTGTGTGTGTTTGTGTGTGTGTGCATATGTATGTGTGTACATGTGAGTGTGTGTGCTCATATGCATGTATGTGTGTGTGCATGTGAGTGTATGTGTGTATGTGTGTGTGCGAGCAGGTGTGTGTTTGTGTGTGTATGTGACACACAGAGAGAAGGAGGGTAGGAAAACATTAAATGAAAATGGAACAGTATTCTCTTGGAAAGTCAGCACGGGCCCTGGTACCCTTTATCACATCAGAGGATTGGAAGTTCTTGCTCACAAAGAACCTACAGTCTTAATGCTGAAACTCACCAAGAGGGGCACAGCGTTGTCAGTGCTCCTGTGGACATCAGGAGGCTTTTCTGCATTACAAATCTTATGGCCTAGGATCACCCTTTAAGGAGATTGACAAAAATACAAATATGGTATTGGCTTCCTTCATTCCCCACTTTGCCACCCTAGCTAGACATACTAGACGGATGCATACTTCTCAGCTCAGTACCCCCTCACAGCAGTAGGCGATCACTTTGTAGCATAGTACATAGAGAACCATTTCTCTTTCTACAGGCTTCATGTTCACTTACAATGTGTAACTACAGCAACCCCATTTTTACTCAGAGCAAATCACCACAGAAATACTAAATATCTCATTCTGCAGCTTTGACACATGTTTGTTGGTAGAAAGTGAAATGGGAAGCAATGATATGATACTCCCATCTGCCCAAGAGTCTTTTATGTTCATTGTTGCATATAGAAGAATGTGATGCCATATATAATTATTGTAGCATCTTTCAATTACAACAACAACCACAACAACAAAAATCTGAGGTAGGTAAATAGCCCGAGTCACTTCTTCCCCAAAGGTTTTAATGGTAGAAATCTAGAGTGCTGGGATTATTATAGACTGTCTATTCCTAGTTTAAACCACTGCTCGCTATGTGAGGTTGATACCAAGCTTCTCAACTGTGGGAAATAGAGCCCGCAGATGACATCCTCATCAATAGGAGTTCTGAGAAGTACCAGAGGAGGATACTCTTGGAGAGAAGAGGGTTGCAAATGTCAGGAAGACTTTGATATATGCCAACGATGGGCTTCGAGAGGTGTGAGGCAGACAGTGGAGTCTGCTTTTAGCACTCCAAATGATTCTGT
Source organism: Arvicanthis niloticus (assembly GCF_011762505.2). Taxonomy (NCBI): domain Eukaryota; kingdom Metazoa; phylum Chordata; class Mammalia; order Rodentia; family Muridae; genus Arvicanthis; species Arvicanthis niloticus. The sequence continues at coordinate 45,167,961 of NC_047667.1, read as the reverse complement.
CTACATGGTGTAGGAGTGGGTGGACAGAAACTTCCACTCATAAATTACGGGAACACTTTTTATGTGGCAAATTGTCAGCCGCTGTGCATAGCAAAACTCAGCTCGGAAAGACGGCAATTGGCAATCTGCTGTGCATCAAGTTAACAGTGTGGAGCCCTAGAGGCAGGACATGATTGCCTCTGTAGGAAGTGAATCAACACAGAGATACAGGTTCCCCTTGGGTCAGTCCCACCTTTGTGCTGAGGGCTTCGAACCCTCAGCCCAATGCCTCTGAATCAGACATTAAAATGGACCACAGAGCTGCTAGCAAAAATGTTCTCATTTGAGAGATGAGGGACATGTTGTTGGAAACCTCGGAGAAGTCTGATGTGAGATGAATTGTGAGATGTTATCGTTTTAGGAATGTCCTTACCTATTGCAGAGAGTTCACTCCTTGTTTCCTGAAAGCTGTAAACTGTGAAGGTGAGTATATAACTGTATCTAAAGGTCCTATGTTCTATTGGTGCCTCTTTGATATTAGGTACAAGGAACAATGATATAGGTCTAAAATAACAAATGTAAGAGTAGACATTTTAATATTTGCCTGTTCATTTGTTTTGGAACTATGGTGGAGTACTATGGAGTGCCTAGAGTAGGAGATCTTGGATTAGGCCGGTAGACCAAAGGTTTTGCTCCTTGAAGACAGAAGGAAATAAGGGAGGGGCATAATAGGTGGTCAAGGTCATTTAAGAGCAACGGTTCTCAAGCTATGGGTTGCAACCCTTTGAGGAGTCACATATTAGATATTTATATTGCAATTCACAGTAGTAGCAAAATCACAGTTATGAGGTGATAACAGAATATTTTTATAGTTAGGGATCACCACATGAGAAACTGAATTAATTGGCCTCAGTATCTCAACCTTCCTAGGTTGAGAACCACTGCTTAAGAGGAAGTTTTAAAGACTTGAAACTTAGTTAAGCATAGAGTTTTTCATAAATCCAGGCTGTGAAATTCTTTAAGAATGCCCACTGTTGAAGATTTCACCTGTAAAGTCTATGAGACTCTAAAGATGTGAGGCACCTTTTCTCAGGCACATTTGCAAATAAAGAACTGTCATAATTAGTACTAGTTTGTCAATGTTGGTGAACTCATTGTGGAATTAAAGCTAAATCACAATTCAAGTACCACCATGCACTGGATAATAACAGTCAGGAATTCAAGCCTTAATTGTAACCTCAAAGAACTAATACATCAAATGCTAATCTTCTGTAATGCTTGAGACTAATACCTCTAATACTAAATAATATATTTAATACCTGCTGCTAATAATATAATGCTGTACTCCATAAATGTACTCCGTGATGAACTGCCTAACACATAAATGAACTCACAATAGTGGGTATCGCATATGGTTCAGATCCTGTCCTTGGCTTCTTTTCAAAAGTAGGAAAATAGTGGTTCATGATAAGAAGAGCAGCCCCGGGAGTAGACAGAGCATTCTGCCTTCATGATGGTGTGCCCTGAAGTCTATAATTTCATCGGGTAGGTTTCTCCTGAATATTAAGAGAAATCTTCTTTTGTCATTATGTTCTGCATGAAAGCTAAAATATTCCTTGGGAGAAGTAAGTCTTAGAAATTAACCCAATGGAAAGATAGAGGACTGGACTCTTGGAGCAGGAAGTTTTGTAGAGGCCAGACTCATCTAGTCATTATTGACATAAAGGCAAAGAGGCAAAGGGACCTGGAGAAAGTAAAGACCCTGCCTGGTTTGTATCTGTCAGCAGAGCTAGATACAGCTGTCTTGTCTTTTCCTTCTTTGCTTCTCTCTGCCAGTAAATGGCATCTGAGTCTTTGAGGAGATCAAGGCCCAGTTCAGGACTTGGGAGTGTGAAAACAAACAAAGGAAAACAATTTTCCAAGATCACTAAGAGGTGGAAGTACCTCAGTCTCATTCCCTATTATGGGTTCTAGGAACCCATAATAGGTTTATATCCCTAGGAAGAATTAAACAGAGAGTAGACATGTTTCCATGAAGGACATAGACAGAGCAATGGCCTTACTAATCTTTTGATTGCCATATCAGTTCAGAGTGTTCTATCACAATACTTTGCTTCTAATTTCTTGTTAGTTATATTTTCTATAAACTAACTACTATCGATTTTAATATCACTAAAGTCTCCTGGTATCTACATAATACCTTTCTTCTGGAGGCTAGACATATCAGTTGCTACTAGCACTGAAAACCTTTGGCTGTCACAATGGACTAGATCTGGACAGTAGCCAAAAAGAGTAAAAAATTGATACCCCGGTGTAGGCTGTTCTTCATACAATAAATAAACACCGAGTATTTTCCGTGTCTCAGCCACACCACTAATCAGTTTGTACTCCTAGCACAGCTTCATTCTCTCTAGATGAGGCATTAAGCATATGAAGGAGGAAAGACAGGCTAGGAATTTTAGGTAGTCTGTCAGGACTGCACATACTATCTTCTGGCTTTTAATTGTGGTCTTCAGTCCACAATTTTAATTGTGGCCATCAGTCAGTCCTATGATTAAGCTAAGTTTTTCTACATCTCTGGCACTCAGTTTGTTTCCCCATGGAAGAAGGAGTTGAATTTTCTGTACAGGTTCTGAATTGTCCTTCAACAGTGTGAAGGGCATAGAGGTAGGCAAGACCATGCTGCCCATGAATTAAGCCAATCTGCATTTGCATCTTGGGCTCACATTTACAATCTAAATGACCTTCATCTACATCTTCTTACCTATAACCCAACTTCCTCATTTATACTTCTTTGACTGGAACATTTACCTCCCAATACTCTTGTTCAGCGCACTCCAACTTTCAGAATACACCAAAACTCAAACTCAACTAGTCACTCTAATCTATTCATTATTGATATGATTGCCCTCTGTTAACTACCAGGCTCGACACTAAGTTTAGGATATTCAAGACCCTAAAATAAAACATGTTTATAAGGTTGTGCATGGTTGTGCAGGGGATTGGCATTGAACATTTACAAAAGTGGTTTACTTTCTAGTAGAAGTATACAGAGTACTGTGATAATGCAGAAACAGAAAAAACTACCCTCTTAAAAAAACACCCATAACATGGTTGTGACTCTTCTAGTAACTACAGGCGCAGTGCCACAGATGACCAGATCTATCACCCAATCCCATTTCATAAGTAGAAAGGTGAAATCAAAGTAGGCAGAGACCTCAATGAGGGAATCAAGTTGGTAGATTTCCATTCACCAAAGAATACAAGTGATTTTCACAGCGGCATCCTCAAAAGTGCAGTGGTGTGAAACTGCACCAAATCTCTTCACCAGGTCTGGGCCAGGACTCTGAATTTCTGACTTCAAGAGCAAAAACTGGTGATGCTGGTCCAGAGACCACAATTCAGAGGATGCTTTTACAAAGCATGTCTCACTTCCCTGTCATATTCAGGAATATAAAGTAGAAGTGTCTGGGAAATTACAGGGACTAACAAAAGGATCCATCACTTCCGGCTCTGAGACAGGGAGCTTACAGATGAAAATCTTGGAGATCTCTTGACCCTTCAGTTTTCCTCTATTTAAGACCTAGATGTCTGACCTATATACATCAGTGGTGGAAGGGAGGAATGATAGAAAAGAAAGGAAATTTTAATAAATGAAATTTCAGAGGTCTCCAAGCTGACTTGCTTTATGAATGTGTGGTTGCAGATAAGCAGTTCTGAGGACTGGCTGAGTCATGGTGGCTAAAAACGGGCCTTTTCTCCAAGCCTATCAGAGTCAATCTGCTGAGGAGAGGGCCAAAGAGTACCTGTCACTATATTGAAACATACATCAGATAAAATGATTAACCCCACACTAGCAATGCAAGCACCCAGAGGGCCCCAGACCATCGAATATACCCAGAGCCTTCTAGGCACCTAATCTAAAATATGAAATGAATTATTCTTACTTTCAATTCTGTTCTTCTTAGCTCCAACCTGTATGGTTACCACACTTGCATCATTAATAGAAACAACAGCCAAGATTTATGAAGGGTCATTCTTTCAAGGCTCACAGAACTTGGAAGAACGAATCAATCAAAATTATTTATTGAGCATTTCAGCTAGGAGATGTGGGAAATAAAGCAAACATGGATTTAGTGTGTACACTTCCTTAATTCAAAGGTCTGCAGATGACTGAGGAAATGAAACCCAGGGATGTGAGGAGGAGCCACAGCTCAAGGCATATAGAAGCTTGACAAACCATGCCTTTCAGAATCATGCCATCCCAGCTCCACCTTGTGCAGAGTGTGCAAGGCTGGATACATACATCATTCATTCTCTTTCAGTCTCAGTTTTTACAGAAGTAAAGGAAGGGCAATAACAGTGTGTGTTCATAGGATGCAGTGATAGTCAACTGACATAAAAGATGATTGACAGGTGCATAGCACATGCCCAATACATTTGAGTTGGTTTTTGTTGCATAAGATGCTATCTATTATTGGAGTGAAGGAAGGAGAAAAGAAAGGAAGGAAAAAAAAACAAACTCACGCGACTCACTTGCTAAGCAAACTTTTTTCTGGAAACAAAGAGGGATTTATCATCTGGGCCTTTACATAAAGGTCATGGGTAGTATAATGGAAAATCTCTCCTATTACAGTTTTCAGAAGACACGAATAAGCCATTCAAATGGCTATTTCTTGTATAGACCCTCTATAAAAGCAGAGAATGTAATATTGCAACATAAATCATTACCAAAATGTCTGTGTCCAGCTATGTCATGTGGCCCAGCGACACTGTTCTGATGATATAATGTATTTCTGTGATAGAGCTTGGAGTTCCTAAGAGAATGGCTAATTAACGTGATTAGACTGCCTCCTTCCAGTGACGCATCTTTTAAGTGCACTTTTCACAAGCACGAAATTGCAGCCAATTCCTGGCTGAATTACTTGATGGGGAACCAGGGTGCTGTTCTACTACAAGGTTCCTAGAAACAGATGGAAGAGAGGCAAAGTTTGTATTCCAGTTATAGTGGAAACATAAGATGAAGGTATGGAGAAAGGTAGAGAGAAGGGTACCAGGCAATGAGAGCAACATAAGTCCTGGCAAATGTTCATGAACACAATGAAAAGTCTGCTGAGAATTTACATCCGGTGACTAAGCTCCTGAACCCACCCCTTCATTGAAGTCTTTGCCAGAGAACAGCTTCATTAATATATACCTCATGAAGTGTAATTTTGTAATTTTTATTTTAAAAAGGCATCCACAGATCATCAGTAATTATCTCAAGAACATTTATATCACCCAAGGAAGAAAGCCTGACCACAGTTCCTCAGCTCTTCACATATATGAGCAGAACAGCTGAGAAGACTTATTTTGGCTCAAGGTTTCAGAGTTTTTAGTTTATAAAGGCAAAGAGGACATGGCAGACCAGAGTAGCTCACCCCATGGTAGCCAGAGAGTTAGGAATGATTTTGCTTGTGCTCACTGGTTTCTTCTCTTTTTCCTTTTATTCCACATGGGTCCTCCAGGGTACTGGTTGGTATTCTATTTTCATAGATGATAAGGTGACAAATACCCCAACTGAAGTCAGCCTTAATAAAGAAAATGTTTATTTGACTTACAATTCCAGGTCCCAGTCCATCTTTGAGGTGAATCAAGAAAGGAACTCTTAAGGCAGGAACTCAAAGAAGGCCTACTCCCTACTCCAAATTACCTGTGATCAAGGAACTAGGTTTACAACAAAAGAAGTGCAGTAGGAACTACAGAAGATGTAGCTGATGGCAACAAATGTTTAGCCACCTTTCTTACATAGTTTAGGAATAGCTGCCTAGGGAATGGTGCTGCCCACAGTGGAATTGGCCCTTCTGCATCAACTAAAACTCATGATAATCTCCCCACAGATGTGTTCCACAGACCAGTCTCATCTACATAATTCCTCAATTGAGATTTATTTCCCAGATAATTCTAAGTCTTGTCAGGTTGACAGTTAATGCTAACCAAAATAGGTGGCTTGACCCAAAAATTCAGATTAGGTCTCTCCCCTTTAGTTGATACTCTTTAGAAGCCCCTGTAGACATACCCAGATGTTGGTTTTACTAATCTAATTTCTTCTTAATCTAGTCAAGTTGACAATCAAGATCTACCAATCCATATAAGCAGCCACTCTCTATTCTTGCTCAATTACAATTCTAGATAACTAACTTTTAATCTATTATCTACCTAAATGGAATTACCTATTGTGAATTTTTCATATAAGTGGAATTATACAAAATGTGATCTTCTGTGTCTTATTTCTTTTAGTTAGTATAGTATTTTCAATCTATGTTGTAACATACATTAGAATGTTATTCCTTTATAAGACTGAGTAATATTCTATTAAATAGTTATAGCAATTTTTGTTTATTCATTCATCAGATTATAGGTAGTTACATTATTTACTCTTTTTGCTTATTAACCAATAATTCTTCCATGAACATTTGTTCATATTTTTGGGTCAACATATAATTTTCATTCTTCTTAGTACATACTTTAAATAGAATTGTTGAGTATCATGGTAATTCCACGTTTAATAATTTGAGAAACTATCAGACTGTGTTTCAAAGCAGCTGCATCCTTTCACTGTATAACAGCTCATCCTTTCTAACCCAGGCTTCTGTCTCTCGACTATAGCCATCTTACTGGATGTACAGAGGTAACTCATTTTAGGTTTTATTTGCATTTCCCTAAAGATTAATGATGTTGAGGGTGCATGTGCTTATTGACCATTTGTATTTCTTTGTTGAAGACATGTCTGCTCAAACATTTTCCTGCCTGAAAAGGTAATTAAGTACATTTTAATCTGGTGAGCTTTGAGAGCTCTTTATTCCGAATATCAGATACATGATTAACAAATGTTTTACCCCATTAAAAGAGTTGGATTTTCATTTCATTATGCTGCTATTTAGAGCACCAAAGTTCTAGATTTTGATGGAATTCATTTACCTACCAGTAAAGTTGTTATTGGTCTTCATATCTTAAAAAGCGTTGTAGATCCGTGGTCAAAAGATGTATACATATATTTTTTTCAAAGAATTTCAAATTTTTCACTGTCTATTGTAAGCTTCTGATCTATTTATGGATACTTTCAGTGTATAGCATGAGCTAGGAGTCAACTTCATTATTGTATGTAAATATACAGTATCTTAGTGCCATTTGCTAAAATTTTTTCCCTTAGGATTCTCTGGGCACAAACGTCAAAAGTGACTGAGCATAAATGTATGGCTTAATTTCTTAATGATAGCTTGGAATTCATTGATCTATCTATATGTTTATCTTCATCTCAGTAACATACTCATTATTGTTGTGGCATTATAGTACATTTGGACATATAGAAGTTTATGGACTTTTACTTTGTTTTCTTTTTCAAGATGCTTTGGATATTCTGGCTCACTTACACTTCAACATAAATTTTAAGTTCTGTTTATCAGTTTCCACAAAGATTTAAGGTTGTTCAGATATTTTGTTTATACGTAGAACTACAACTGACTCTTGCATACTGACCTTACATCCAGCAAACTTGTTGAAGTTGGTATCTCTTGTTCATTAGGTATGCATGTGCTGTAATTTTATATATTGTATATCTTATTCATACTCCCCTAGGTTTTTTTCTCCTCTTTGTTCTGCAGTATTCCCCTTGTAGCTAATGTGCTCTTAGCCTTGTGTCAGAGGGAAGCAGAAGTTCCTCATTCTTAGGCTTTACCAGAAGCATCTGAGAAAAGTATTTACTATGGGGTCAGATTGTCATATTAAAAAAACACTGTCAAAACTATGTGTAAACCCCCCCCCCCAAATCCAAGTATTTATATAGAAGATTTTGAGAATAATCAGTAATCCATGATACTTGCTCAAAGATTTTACACAGCCTCAATTCTCTTAGTTATCTCCAAAGACACCACCATAGGACAACAGTGTTATTATCAGTTATAATAAATGAGACCCATGCACAATTTTCATATTTGCATTGGCGGCTATTTTCTTTACATATTCTTATTCCAAGGTGGCCAGTGAAAAGGATCGGCTCTCCTCAACTGACCAAGTCATTCTGCCCAGCAGCTTAGTGCTTCTTCTATGAAGAATGCTGTTTGGTAACATTAAGCGTCAATAGCATTCTATTGAGTTCTTTATTTCAGTTCCAAGCTATAGCTTCTTATATTGGTTGTCTTTGTTGTCCTTGATTATGGACTCTAAAGTATCAGATGAATAAACCTTTTCCTCCTGACGTGGCTCCTCGAAATGACATTTATCATAGAAGCCACAAACTAAAATAATTACCTTTTCCTACCCATAGATGCTGTGAAGTGTTGATTGTAAACTTTATGGATTAAGAATCACCAAAGGTGCAAATCTCAAGGCATATCTTTGTAAGCTTTTCCAGAAAGGTATAATTGAGGTAGGAAAATACACTCCAACCGTGACTGGTACCTTTAAATAAGCTGGAGCTCTATACTCAATGAAGACAAGAAAGTGAGGAGTACTGCCATTAGTCATCTTTTTGCTTCCTGGTGGCAGATACAATGTAACTTACTACCTCCTTCACTGGTCCTGCCAAGGTTTCCCTGCTATGATGGACAGTAACTTCAAACTGTGAACCAAGTAAATTCCTCCTTCCTTAAGTTGCTTTGTCAGGTATATTGTTACCACAGTGAGAAATGTAGCAAATACAGATGCTTTAGGTACTATTGGTACTCCTGGGTTATGTGGTTCACATAACCTCTTTACCATAGCCTAGTCATCCTACTAATCTCTTCCTTCCTTTACTCACAGCCTCCAGCTTTTTGTGTTTATTAGAAAATGATTCATATTAGTATTGTCTAGCACAGAATATTCAGCATAGCTCCCAGAATCTAAAAATATCATTATTTTGTGCTATTGTATCAGTATTGGGAGATTCAAGATACAATCTTGCATAGTCTAAGTTGGAAGGAATGTGCTAGAGTGCTCCAGAACTTTGGACTCCTGAGAATAATCATTAGTGTGCTGAGACTCTTAAGATCCAACGTCCATCATCTAGGCCATATATGTTTTAGTAAAACTTATGAAATATTTGACACTTATTACCATGGTCCTCAGCATATCATTGCTAATATAGTCTACCTATGTGGTGTGCTATGGAATGCCAGGCTCTCTCTCTCTTTTCCATCAATGTTATCACAGAGAAAACTGTTATCATAAAAGTTTTATATTCTTCTCCAGTTTACATAATTGTACACTCTTCTATGGCTCACCCACTGGCCCTTCTCTCTGATAGAGATGAAAATGAATTTGTTCAGCAGCTTACTTATTATTAGTATGTGCCGGAGCCTGTTATTAATCTATTTCATTGAAAACACATCTGGTCCAAGAACTGCAATTAGGGTCATGATTTGATCAAGGAGTGATTCCTTCGGTTGTGATTCGTTCCCTTTTCCTGGGATTCTGTTTGAATGGGACTTCACCTTTGCATACTTTACATCTTTGTGATTAAGCATTTCCCTAGATGTCCAAAAATAAATGCGGCATGACTTTTATTTACTATCTAAGCGTGAGTAGAAGCAAAAATTCAGTGACTTCCATGATATCTCTGCAATTATAGTACCCTACAGGGTGAAGAACAAATGTGAAGATTTTCACCAAATTCTAGTTATTTTTCAATTATGCCAGTAAGTTACAATCAGATAGTATAAGTACAGGGAACGTAGTGTGAGCAGAACTAAGATTCTAGGTTTGCATTTATGTGTTAGCCCTACACACCCTTATTCTAACAGGGCATTGTATAGATTGGTTCCTTTATTGAGTATTAATATCAGTGCTGTCCCAATGTCCAACAGCCCTCTGGAAGTTTTAGTGTTCCTCTTCTGAATTGTCGTCACTTGGGTCAAGGGCTATGCATTTTTGAAGGACTGGCACACTTTCATCTGACTACAACCGCTTCAGACTTGCAAGATTTCTTTTTATTTGGAATCAGTGTCTCCTCCTGCCTCCAGGGTCTGGGGGTATGAACTGACTCAATTCTGGACACCTTACAATGTTATTTGGGCTTTAATTTGAGAGATTCTTTTAGACTTCTCATACATTCTGGACATCTCTTGCTTCTGCAGACTGCAAAGTACCCTCCTTGACTGACTGCTCATCTAATTCTTTTCTGGAAATAATAAACTCCAATGATGCGTCTGAAAGTCAGAGGCCACACAACTAGGCCTATTTAAATGTTATTTGAGCGTTCATGTTCTCTAATATCTGTAGCTACTGGGCTTCTTTGCAATAATTGTGATCCCATTGATTCTGATCACCAAGTGCCCTCACCTATGTTTTTATTTTAGGGATACCCAAATCAGGCTAATTGGTATTACCACCCTCTTCTGTCATCAACTCTTTTCTAAAAAGAATAGCCATCACTGAGCTGGTTCTCCTCTCCAGTGTCCTCCTCACTGCTTTGACATGTGGGATGCCTGTTACTCAGACTCTGTCATAGAGCATGTTGAGCTGTGAGGTCTGTTGTCCTACATTTTATATGTGCAGTTTTGGCGCCTTCTACTCTCCTCCATCACCATCCTCCACGGCAATACTGACATATCTTCATGTGGATTTATATTTTGAAGAATCTAAGATGCCTTCAAGTGACTTGTTGATAGCATCTCCTGAGTCCTGGTTATGATATCAAATAATTTTGAAACAGATTATTGTGACACAACTCCTGTTTATCTGACCTAGTGTTTTGCCCATCCTGATCTATCACTCCACAATTTGGTCCCATGCATATACTACCAGCTCCTAGCAATCTCTCTGTCCTACAGGTTCTCTGGTATGTGGCTTCTCATTCCACAGCAGAATCAGCACACCTCTAGACTGGTTGCCCTGTGATTTGACCTTTCTTGTTGACTATTAGGAAAGTAAGTCCAACAGCCCTCTGGAAGATCCCAAAGCAGGCAAAAGTTGGCTTGAAAAGTGTGCAGCTTCTGTATCCTCTTTAACCACTGGTTGGCCACTGTCTTCTAAAATGAAGAGAAGATGTGGAGGGGACTCATGAAAGCCCAGCCAATCAAAGCTCTTAACTGGAACCCCACTTCAAATCTTGGCATCTTTTATTTTTTCTATTAGGGCCACTACCTGGCAGAAGAGGCTTACTGAGGCTAAGGATTCAATCCTGTCCAAAGCCTCCACTACTCTACTGATTGCATCCTGAGCGTAGCAAACTATTCTTTTGCTATTTGGCTACAGGAGATTCGAGTTTCCTTAAATGCTGCTAAGAGGCCTTTTGGAGTTCACATTTCTCCTTGCAATGTAAATTAATCATCTGTGTCTATCATTGTTTATCTTTTACAAATCACTGATCCTCAGAAAGTCACCAAACTCCATATTAATAATCACCATTTCTCCTATGCCTTTCAGGCACAAGTAGCAGTGTTTCAGAATATGTCTGTGCATAAACCCCATCAGTCCACCATTGGCAAAATGTTAATAATGGCACAATAATGCCCTAGCATTTAACAATTGCACTGATACAATACAGAGGCTGCTCTCCTGAACTTACTGTAGTAATGGTGTTTGCACTGCTGGATAGCCAGTTATTGACCCATGTACAAAACTCCATTTTAATAATGGGCTTGGTGAAACCACTATTTCCATCAAGAAATTCTTAGATGGAGAGTCAGTGGTGGAGCTTGAATGTCCCTTTAGTGTTATCCCCAAATTAGATGAGGGCCTCCCTTCCATATCACCAGTCAGGCGGTTATTGACAAGGGCTGCTGCCCTAAACAGAGCCAGGCCTTTAGAAAAGCTAGTTTCCAAGGGCTGACAGCAATTTCTAGAAGGACGCTTGTATGAATCATAAGCAGTTTATCTTCCAGGAATCTAGGGAATGTCTGTACCAAGCATGGAGAGGGCACCACATGGCAGACTACCACATGGATCATATTGTCTGTCATAGTTTGTATATAAAATGTTTCCTCAAAAAACAGGAGAGTGTGGAATGTGATTTGACAGCATCTCAGAAACTGGCCAGATCCTACCACCATCACCACTCCAGGATATAAAGGCATACACTGATTTGAAAGACTTTTCCTTGAGAAGAGAGCACCACAGGGGCACCTGTGCTCACAGGATTCATTTCAGTATGGCCAGTTGTCCAGGCTCAGAGGCTATTGCATCAATAGTCAAAATGTGTCCATGTACCACATGAGTTGATAGCAAACCCTGGTATCACCCACATGCTGCTAGGTACAGACAATGCAAGAGTTATAAAGCCATGGAACCTACATCCAATTTTTAATGGATGACCTTGGAGATCAGTTAACATGACACAGTGTCAGATTCTCTGTGAGCAGCTCCAGAGGAGGCTACGTATGAAACTGAGACAAGTGGATAATGCGCCAGAGACTCTGGGAAGTTAGATACCAGGAAGATAGAATGTCTGCCATTAAAAAAATAATAATAATAAAATGAAAAACACAAGCAATGAATAGAGTCAGCTCTGAAGAGAAAACATGTGGGCATCGTGAGCAAGGCTTTAGAGGTGAGGTTGCTCAGACCTTTGGAAACACCGAAACATTTTCTAGATGGCAGACATGAAGCTACAAGATTTAATGCTTGCGTAGTTCCATCTTGTTTTGGTTCAATTCCTCTTTTTTTTTTTTTTTTTAAAGCCCCTTCTATTTTACCTTACAAGTTAGGGTTTGAATTAACTCTCAGAAAAGACTCTGGACTTGACATTTGGAACAAGGTTAGGAATGAATACTCTTGGAAATGGATTGTTGTAGTTTGCTTCTTTGTTACTGCAATGAAACACTTTGACCAAAAGCAACTTAGTGAGGAAAGGGTTTACATAGCTTACAAGTTAAAGTCTATCAAGAGAACCCAGGGCAGGAACACAAGTCAAGATATGAAACATAAACAATGGAGGAATGTTGCTTACTGATTTCCTGCTCTGGCTTGCTCACCTACCATTCTTATCCATTCATCCTAGGCCCATTTGCCTAGGGATGGCACCACCCTCAGTGGACAAGATCCTCCTGTATCAATTAGCAATCCTGAAAATGATCCACAGACATGCCTATAGTTCAGCCTGATGCAAGTAGTTCCTTAGTTAATATTAACAATTCCCCGGGTAACTCTAGTTTGTTTCAACTTGCAAAAAGCTAATCAGCACATGACCTGAATGTATTTTTGGATTGTGAAATGAACATGAGCATTTGAGAGGCCAGTGGTGGAGGTAAATGGTTTGGATATGAAGTATTTCCCAATAGGCTCATGTATTGAAGGCTACTGTACTAGTAGCATTATCGAGAGGTATCTAGATTATAAAGCCACTAAATTCATCAATGTATTTGGGCCTGCCTAAAGTAGGTCATTGGAAGGGGATGAAGAATGTATTTTACCCTGGATCCTCTTATGTCCCTTTCTCCCTCTCCCCTCTCTCCCTCTCCCTCTCCCTCTCCCTCTCCCTCTCCCTCTCCCTCTCCCTCTCCCTCTCCCTCTCCCTCTCCCTCTCCCTCTCCCTCTCCCTCTCCCTCTCCCTCCCTCTCCCTCTCCCTCTCCCTCTCTCCCTCTCCCTCTCCCTCTCCCTCTCCCTCTCCCTCTCCCTCTCCCTCTCCCTCTCCCTCTCCCTCTCCCTCTCCCTCTCCCTCTCCCTCTCCCTCTCCCTCTCCCTCTCCCTCTCCCTCTCCCTCTCCCTCTCCCTCTCCCTCTCCCTCTCCCTCTCCCTCTCCCTCTCCCTCTCCCTCTCCCTCTCCCTCTCCCTCTCCCTCTCCCTCTCCCTCTCCCTCTCCCTCTCCCTCTCCCTCTCCCTCTCCCTCTCCCTCCCCTCCCCTCCCCCTCCCCCTCCCCCTCCCCCTCCCCCTCCCCCCTCCCTCTCACTCTCCTCCCCTCTCCCCTCTCCCCTCTCCCTCTCCCCTCTCCTCCCCTCTCCCCTCTCCCCTCTCCCCTCTCCCCTCTCCCCTCTCCCCTCTCCCCTCTCCCCTCTCCCCTCTCCCCTCTCCCCTCTCCCCTCTCCGTCTCCCTCCCCCCTCTCTCTCCTCCCCCCTCTCTCTCTCTCTGTGTGTGTGTGTGTGTGTGTGTGTGTGTGTGTGTGTGGTGTGTATCCTGGCTGTCAAAAGGTAAGGCATCAGCCACTTCTGCCAAGGAGATAGGCCAAGGGAGACTATGGATTGAAATTCTGGAACTGTTAACCAAAATAAAAGGTTCCCCATCACTTTTTAAGTTTCTTTCAGGTATCTGTCACAGTGATGAGAAACAGAATGAGCATGACAGCCACTTCTATTGTCCCTCTGTCAATTTGCTGCCCATAGTTCAATGTTCCTTATACATTAGAGTCTCCATAACTCTGAAGATATTACTGCTCATTCTGGATACTCAGGGTCACTAGCTTGCAAGTGGGACCATAAGTGACAGCCTATTGGCAAATAATGTGGGTAAGATTAATCTAGAGTGTTGTCTGTTGACAGTATGGTAGCTGTACCTGCTATTGACTAGGCGAACTGATTAAATTTTTCTGAATATAAGAGAAAGGAAATTTTGTCATGACATTACACGTCTCATTATGACATTGTCCTGATGAGTAATCACTTTGGGACTTTCGGACATTGTCTGTTAATTAATATTGCCCTGTCTTGTAGTCTCTTGACTCTTTCACCTCCAGGGTCAAGTCATAAGACAAAAAGTCTGTTCTCCTCTGAGAATGATGCTGAAAAAAGCTGATTAGATATTCAATGAAACATTCCTACTGTTTCTCTTTGGCATGTAGTAAATCTCTATTTTCTAGTGTCCTCTAGATGAAACCATGTGCTTGGGCTCTGGACAAAGAAATTGAACAAAAGTGATTTTCTAGCACCTCCCAGATCCACATGATGGATGCCCCATGGAAGCTATTCTCTTTGCTCTCCTGAGAAAGACAAGGGCTAAGAATGAATGTCAATCAAGGTCAAAGGCAGGGGATAAAAGGTGTAAGAGCCCTAGTATCTCTGGAAGAGAGCTGGCCTTGTAACATCAGGCTATGATGTAAAGCAACACTTGTAATGTCACCCCTCTTGAATACAGAGATTGTCTGTTACAGAGGTTGGCTTGTACTTACTAACACAGAGACAGCAAATAAATGTGAGTCAGAGGAAACCCAAGGGAACCAGCAAGCACTCTGCTTCTTACCAGCTCTAGGCGCTAATTACTTGATTACACTGTTAGCTTCTCAGCACCTATGCAGGGACTTCAGCCATCCAGAATAATCATTTTCAAAAATAAACAAGTTTCTCCTTGAAAGTGACCTTGGTGAGCATAAGACATAGGCAGGACTTCATGTGATCAGAAGCCCTTCATTCAGGTAAGACTTGTTGCCTCTGAATTACCCTTTGGTCATCTCAACAATCTTTGCATGGCATCGATGATGACTTATCCCCTCTCCCCACTTGCTCCTGGTCTCTCTCCTCAGTCAAGGTGACACACTGTATCAAAAGCAAAGCTGTATCTACTTGGAAATGCATAGGTTTTTTTTTGTGTGTGTGTTTTGTTTTTCTTTCTTTTTTTTTTTAATTCCAAGAAACATAAAAATTGTCGATCCAAACACTGGAGTTTGGCTTGGGGTCATACCCCAAGTGGAGGGGCACATCAAGGCATATAGACTCTGGGAAGACATCCTTGCACTTGGCCATGCCAGCCTGGCATTCCATGATGTTCATGCTCCTACAACTAAACTGTTCGATTCTTAATCATCTGAAGCTGCTGCCAACTGCTGGCTGCTGATAGTCAAAGAGGCTGCTGCCCGTAATGTCAGCAATTCTTCTGTTATGCTTCTCCTGACTGGCTCCACCGTGCTCTCTCTCATTCTCCATGAGAGTCAGGCACTCATTTCCTTTCACCATCATGGTATCAAAAAAGCCACCTGGGGACGTGCAGCTGAGCTACTGTGCACTCACTCCCTTTACTGCCCGTAGTCTGCACCTTACACAGTGCCATTTCAACACCTTAAGCACCACCTCAATCTAGCAGGATTTAAGTTCTTCTTTCTGAGGAGAACAAACAGCATGGGTACTGGAGAGAACACTGCTGAATGCTTAATCCCAGACAGCCTTGATCAGCTATGTCCTATATATGATCTCGCAGAAGTATAACATCAACCAAGAAGGGAAATGTTGTATATTGATCTCAGATATGAACAATCTAAGAAATACTCTGGCATTTGAATATGCATCTTCTTTTTATTGCTACTACCAACACCCTGGATTAGAAATTTAACACCTTTCCCAACCCATTTACATACATCTATGTATACTAACATCTGTTTCAGCCTCTGAATTCTTTCTTTTACCAATGCAATGTTCAATATTATAGCTATTAGCTCCAAGTGGTCACTGGGTATTTGGAGTGTAACTAGACCAATTAAAATATGCTGTAATCATAAATAACAAGATAGATTTTAAAGCTTAAATCAATAAATAAGCTATGTGTCATATTGATTATACTTAAAATGTTGTAATGCAGACATTTTAGGTATGTTACATTCAACAAAAAAATATACCATTAAACCTGTGGTTTTCCTTTTTACCCTCTTAATGAGGCTACTACAAGTTGTAAAATTATAAACAAAGGTTTCATTTGTGACTTACAATGTCTATGGGTCAGAGTTTTCTGCTTTCCAGGAATTGACCCATAGGCTCTGCTTGAAGCACTGGTTGTCTGTGTCACCTTCCTATTTCCTATAGCCAGCTAAACAAGTTCCAGCCTCTTGAACAGGGCTTCTAAATGTGTCCATATTACCTTTCTTATCTCCTCACATTTCCCAACCCTCTAGTTTTAATTTACGCTTTGGCTCTCTAGGTATGGGTAATTCTTTGCACACACATCATTTCTCTTTCTTCTGTTTCAACTGTATTTCTCATCTCATTGAAATGCCTTTCTCCCTAAGAGTTACCCAGAAGCACCTCCCTCTTCACCTCTTCAGACTTGATAACTTCTAATAGCCTGCCCTAATTCATTTTCTTATCTGTCTTCCCCAAGTAAGTTCTAGGGTGAAGCAGGCCAGGAACTATGAGACAAAGCTTAGGGAAGAGAGTATACCAAGATAAATTATGTGTCTTTAAAGGCTTGTTTGTCTCACTCACCCTTTCCGTGTAGGCTATACCTCTTTGGATGGTCTTCCACCTTACAAAATGTCCATGGCTGCTCCTAACAATGCCTTAAAATGATCTCTGTGCCATTGTTTTGGCTGTAAAGGCAATGCTTTATTCATTACTGAGCCCTTGGCACCCACATCGTCTCTACAAGCTGAGGTTGCCATCTACAAGTGGACACTCAGTTCCCTCTACATTAGCTCCTGGCTTGTCAGATACTTTGTTATATGCCAGGAATTAGGTAGCATTATACAGCATACACTTACAAATATCACAATATCGCATTATGTGCTCTCTGCCTTTTTACTTAGACAAAAATGTCCCAATTCTGAGACAGGAGCTACAAGGTGTATTCCCAGATTCTATGGGAAGGGTTCTGATTCTGTAAGTCTGTGGTAGGTCTGTGAAAACAGAAACTTTCCTGCTACCTCCATTCATGAACTTTCTTCTGTGTGAGAACTACTGACTACCCACTCGTGCATGTCTTTGGTATCCTGGCTATTGAGGCCATACAGGGAAATGAAGAATTGTAATGTGTTCTAGGCTCCAAATGTACTATTTTGCTTCATCTCTGGAAACAAGATTATATTCCTTTCTGAGAGACTGGGTTAATAAACTAAAATCACATTTTTAAAAGGAATGGATTCGAAGTTACACAATGAGTGTTGTGTGTGTGTGTGTGTGTTGGGGGTTGGGGGGGAGTGTTGACTTAAGCCCAGCCATCTTCCCAAGTGAACTTAGAATTTGCCTGCAAGGTTATTTTGAAAGTCATAAGAAACTCATACCTAGGATTCTCAGATTAACAGAAGGAAGGCAGAGAGAAAGAAAGTGGGTCATGGAAGCCAACATATGTGGATGGGAAGGAGTGACTCAGTTTTCCTTGGAGGAGCTGCTAGCTAGCTTGAAGTCTGCTGCAAAGTCTTAGTGTGGAGAAGCTGAAAGATCCTTTGTCCCACCGTGCCTGGCACAAGCTTGGGAAGCTTCTGAAATTTCTTCTCTTCACTTTTCTGCTCTTTATCCCTCTAACCATAGGGAGTTTCTCTAATTCCAACAGAAGAGGGTAATTTGAGACATCAGTCTGACATCCCAACAGCACAGCAGACTTTCTACCTTGTTGTCCTCCTTACCCAGAATGAATGAGTCATTGCACAGAGGACATGCCCTAGCATATCGTGCATTCCCCCCACAAGTGTGCTGAATTGCTCCAGGATCTAAACCCAGCTGGAATCCTGAGGGCAGCTCCCTATGTGTTATGTAGCAGACCCTCCATCCTCTTTTCTGCTTCCCCTCTCCTCTTGGGCCTCTTGGCTTTGGAGACCACATTGACAGTTAAGCAGACCTGACAGCTGACAACCTTCAAGAACAGTAGGAACATGATCTCTCTCTCTCTCTCTCTCTCTCTCTCGGTCTCTCTCTCTCTCCCCCCCCCCGTGTGTGTGTGTGTGTGTGTGTGTGTGTGTGTGTGTGTGTGTGTGTTGTCCTTCTCCCTCTCTCTTCTTCCTTTCCCGTTGTTGTTGCAAGACTGGAAACCTGACTAGAATTTAAAACAAGTCTTTGAGATAAAAATATATGCTAGCACCAGGCCCTGCTCTCTCAGCTGCCTTCTCAGATTGGCAGCTGTCCACCTGGTGGGGTGGGTGAACCTAACAGCTGTAGATGGTTAGAGGCAGGGTCTGGAGCAGGGAGGCAGGTGAACAGGCTCTCTGATGTCTGAGTAACCTTCTCAGTCCTGACATTGGTCAGGCTTTTATTTGGAGCACAGGAAAGGCAGGAAATCTCACCCCCACACCCCAGAGAAATGCCTGTAATGTGTCCTCGCCCCAAGGGTCTTGACTGTCCCGGAGACTGGCAAGCCAGAAAGCTACCAATCTCAGCTTAGGTTTCTCCATCCTGATCGTGTTATCCATCTTCTTCCCATCAGTCCCTGCTTAAGGCAGATAGATAAATAGATGGAGAGATAAGAAGGAGAGACTCTAAACAGCTTAAATAAACTATCCTATTTACATCTTTGCTTCAATCTATCAATCTATAGGTCTGTCTGACTAGAGTGGAGTCTCAATCTATGGCTTCAGCCTCCATTAGCCATTCATCTGTCTCCTTTTGCCCTTTACTTTCTCCCTTACACCTCTGTTTCCCAGCATCAGAATAAATCTGAAGCTGAGACACAATGAGCCTTGCCCTTCCACTCCAGTTATCCTGCAAGGGTGGAGGTGGCAGCTGACACTGGTGACTTCCTCCTAGGGAAATATGCAAATGGCTTTTTAATGCTCAAGGGACAAACACCAAGTGTCAGATCTGCTGGGCTAGTCCCGCATTTGTGGTTTTGCAAATAGAGCAAAAAGCTCCTTAATCCAGGGTCTCCTGGGGTAGGCAAGGCAATGGGGGATGGCGGTGGACTGGGAGGAAGAGATGCAGGAGAGCAATTTAAATTAATAGGGAGACAGAGTTAGGCATTGAATATTTGTCCACCAGATAGCTATATTGCTTCTCAGGTTTATTAGGACTGCCTGGATGATGTAGTAGAAAGGTGTAGGAAAGAGGGAAAATAAGAATGTCATGTATTTCATCATTGTCCTTGTACCAATCAAACAGTTAATATCTTGGGATCCTCTCAGCTTCACATCCTGATACTCACAGCATAAGGGGCTGGTTTGGATGATTACATTCTCAGTCGGAGCAATGAAAATTCATATTAATTGGTTTTGAAAATATCAGCCATTTAAAAGAGAAAGAATAGAATCGACCAACAACCTCAATAAACGAAGTCTTGTCTGTGTGCTTGGAACACCACACACACACACACACACACACACACACACACACACACACACACACAAAGTGAAGCCAACCTGCGTTTTCCCCGGGTCACCAAACATCTAATTTTGTTGTATCTAGAAAACACAAAAATCTCAATTGCTCTTTTGAAGACTGTGTCAATACTATTCCCATAATCTATCTGATAGCAGGAGTCCCCATAGGTTCTCTCTGAGGCCTTCCCTGGTGCCGTGCATTCCTTCTTTGACCCAGACAAGTGTGCTGTAAAGAAGGAAGGGACATTCATTGAGCAAGGACCAAAGCAAAGCAAGACAGGGCAGAATTCTGCTTTCAGTGATGACTTCAACTCTGTGTTCAGTCCTGTTTTCTGACTACAGATCAGAGATGAGAGTCTACCACACACAGGAAGTGACCTTTGAGATGTAAGAAGATGCTTGGGTACCAAGGGTCCAAGTCAAGAGGGCAGTGGCAGCAGGATGCCCATCAGCTGTGCTCACACTCCAGAAGAGCCCAAAGTAGCTTTTGGAATGGTTCAGGGACCTACCTTTGAGCAAACATGGAGACTCCTGGTGACAAATGACTAGAGCATTACCGAAGGGGGGATGCAGTAAGACAGACAGGAGAAGCAGGGCTCAGGCAAGAGACTCTGAAAAAAAAGTGAGGTCTAATACAGCTAGAAAAAAAAAAAAGTAAACATTTTACTCATCTACCACTTAATAGATATTGGCTGGCTTACATTGGCGCTTTGTGATATTTATTTATAACTGTACACTGGTGAATATCAGATGTCAATAAGTAATTATGAGCTCTGCCAAAAAGAAAAAAATGCAAAAAGCAAAACCAGGGCATTCCTCAAGCTAGCCAGATGAATATTTGAAGGGCAGCATTTTTTTGAAGTAGGAAAACATTGCTCTCATATATATTATTTCAAAATAAGATTTTCTGAATAAATAAGAAGAAAGGAGATGGAAACTTAAGCCTTATGATTCTGAAAGTCACTCCATGTTTTTGACTCTAGTTTTGTTCATTTGTAATTGAAGGAGGCAGATGATGCTGTCTTGTACCTCCCAGAGCTGGGGACCCTAAGGCTCCACCCAACAGCATGATGAATGATTTTGAGGTGTTCTGTGCTTCATCGTTTAAAGGAAGAAAATGTTTTATTCTCATGTTTGAGACAGTCTTTGGAAAATGAAAAAGCATAAAACAGCAAGCCAATAGTAAAGCAGAAAGGTCAGCCATTCAGATCTCTACTCACTCAAGAAAAGAGAAGGAAAAAGAGTTGTTTTGGTTTTATTTTGTTTTTGTTTTGTTTTTTTTTGTTTTGTTTTTTTAAATCAGAGGGACCATGAAGAAAAAAAAAAAAAAAAAAAAAAAAAAAAAAAAACCTCCTGAGAGGAACACTGGCAAATTAGGGATATGTGAATCATAACCATTTGTATAAACAGTGGATGTTCTAACAAGGTTCTTGAGACTGCAGCCCTACACCTAGGACTTCCCTATTAAAGAATTCCATGGAGGTTTGTATGTATGTTTGTTTATAAGAAAGAACTGTCAGTGTGATGTGTTGTGGGTGGCTCTATATAAAATGGTAGGAGAAGTTAGATCAGTATAGGAACTGGCTATGTAATACCACCCAAAAGAACCTGTTAAAAATCAGATTCCCAGATGCCACGTCAAACTCACTGAATCAGAACCCCCAGTGTGGTGCCCAGTGTGGTGCCCAGTAACCGTGTTCAATGAATGCCCCAGTCCTTGTGTAAATAACCCTCTGCTATGCACTAGATAAATATCTGAGAATTTCTGGTCTAGGTGATATCATAAACATCCCTCCAGCCCAGGATCTTATGACTAGGAAAAGAAGATATCAGGAAAAAAGAAGAGTCCATCCAGTGTACCTTCATTGATTTTGTGCTGTGCCTCTGGTAGGGCAGCATAACAGTGAATTAGGAAGCACATGTGTGGTTTTTCTGAGCCATTTCTGAGCAAGAATGACTTGATTTCCAATAGAAAGACACCCATATCTCACCAAACCACAGTAGACCAGACTGGGCTTTTTTTAAACTTCGAAGTTCACAGAATAAAAGTAATCCATAGGTTATATGTTTTAATAAAGCACTTTGCACACACCATTCATACAATGCAGTGAGGTAGACATGCTTAATATATTATTTCATAGATGAGGAGACTGACTCTTATAGAAGTTAAATTATTTCTCTAGGGTTACTTAATTTACATATAGGGGAGTGAGAATTTGAAGCCAATGTTTGACATCCCTAATATTATCCTATCTCTACCATTTTTTAGACATATTTTACCTATTGAAGGTCGTATAAATGGCCCTGTGAGATTTCTGACAGATTTTGATATTTTAGCAAGGTGGCAGTATCTCCAGAGTTGAAGAAACTGTCACCTTTATTATGACAGGAGAACCCAGATCCATGTGGAACAGGGTTTTCAACCTCTGTGATTCATCACTGAGCATAAGCCCCATTGACCTAGTTCTTTCAACCAGACCCCACCACCCTACAGCTTCTACCACCTACAGATGGTTCATTTGGACATTAATCCATCAGTGACAATTCAATGGCAATGAAATGGAAGTGCTCCTATTCCAATCACCCCCCAAACAATATGGCACTAAACAATCAATACCTGTTCCTATGGAACATTTCTTATGCAAACCGCAAAACAAGGGGCTTTTATACAGATGGAAGGAAAGTTAATGAGAAGATGCAGCAAAAAAAAAAAAAAAAAAAAAATTGAAAGATGCTAGCCTTGAAGATCAACATAGTGTGGCCTTGTGCTGTAAAATGCTGATATCTACCAAAACTACCTCTTTTCTGGAAAAAGCAAGGACTGGATTGTTCCCTGGAGCTTTCAGAGAGGAGAACGGCCCTCTGCCTATACCTTGACCTAAGTTCACAAAACTGGTTTCAAACTTCTGACCTTCATAACTATGAGAAAATAATTATTGAGACAAGATCTCATGTAGCCCAAGCTAGTCTCAGGTATCTGAGGATGATCCTGAACTCTTGGTTCTCCTAACCTTTGTCTATACTGGTATTGCAGGCATGTACCACCATGCTTGGTTTATACAGTGTTGGGACTTGAACTTATGGCTTTGTGCATTTTGGGTAAGCTTTCTACCATTTGACCTATATTTCCAGTCCTACATTAAGCAGCAAGCTTGTTGCCATTTCTTACAGTAGCCCCAGGAAGTGAAAACCGTGTGAATTGAGAAGTCAGGTTAAGAATAGATGCAATTAAGTTATTTAACACAACATTCCCCAAACTTGTTTGGCCACAACAGTGTTTCTCTCATACAACTTATTACTAGCAAAATAGAATTCATGTGTGTGCATCAACTCTGGAAAATGATGCCTAAAGAAAATTCTTTGCTAAGTATTAGGGCTGCCACTGCTGGTTTGGGAACAAAGAAGCTCTTCGTTAATGTTCTGACTGAACAGGAGCCAGAAGCCTGTTCTGGTGACTCTGTAGCATCACTGAGACTAGAGAGTGTATTCAAAGCACATTTTCCTGAAATATTCGGATAACAAAAAAGGGAAGCACACATGAAGCAAAATAAGAGAAAATGGGAACTTGTTCTTGAATTTAGAAGATGAGTTAATTTACAGAGATCTGATCTATAGGAATCCCATTGGCTAGTCCTAGCCACTGTCATATTGCCAAAAATATAGGCAAATGTTTGCACCCTAGACCATACTAGAGTGCTTCCAGGCTTCTCTACAGAGAGTAAAACTCATCTGTACAAGAGTCTGTACATCAATGGCTCTCGTAAAATGACCAAGATCTGGACAATGGGCTTTTGGCTGCAGGGGAGGGAGGTAACACATTCATTAGATCAAGAGACAAGAATAGTTGAGGGTGAGGAGACTTCTGCTGTCACCTTTCACCTGCCTTGATGCTCACAGTTACCATGCAGTTGTGTAGAATTGAGGACCACACAGGAGAGGAACCCAGGTCAACACAGCCTTCCCATCCAAGCAGAAACACTTCGCCTTGTTCTCCAAAAGCCAATGTACTTCTATAAGTACATTAATGGGAGAGACACATGTTATTACAAGCTCCATTTCCAGCCTCCCTTCCCTAATATCTACTTGTTGTTATGGCTATTACCAGTGTCTACACACCTCTTTCACATGAATGAGCAGCCAGAAAGTAGCACTTGGTCTGCTTTATTGCCATTTGCCTTATGTAGGCCATTAAGACGTTACCACCCAAGCAAAGAGGTTTAATTCCATCTTTAAATAAGAAGGCTCTGGCATTTGTCAACCTAAGCTGAATAGTGTGTGGCTTTTTTTTATGGAGGGCAAAGAACCTTGTGTCCTGGTCATTGAACAAAGAGGTCACAATGACATTTCAGAAGTCCCTTTATTGGTTATTCTGGCTATGAATTCTTGGAAAAGAAACTCAGAAAGTCGAGAGAGACAGAGAGAGAGAGAGAGAGAGAGAGAGAGAGAGAGAGAGAGAGAGAGCCCTACGATCAAACGTATATTTAGAGGAGAGGGACCAGAAAGACACGTGATGCACAGTGATGCATGATGCACGCACAAAACACTGACTGCCAGCTCAAGAGTCCGGGTTTCAGAGTAATTACTTCAAGCTAGGCTGCGCCTGCTCCTCACTGAGCTGATTCCTCTTGACAAGGAAGGGAAAGGGGCCACAGAGGGAGCTGGCTCATTGTTTCCACCACACTGGTAAATATTGTATGAAACCTGCTTTATGATAGGAAGAATGCAATAGGAAGCTATTGATATTCATAATGTGCCAAAGCCAGCCTCCCCTGTAACAGACTGTAAAAGCATTCACAAAAGCCTTAGCAAGGGGCACTGCTCTAGGTGTGCCTCTGTTCTGGGATCTGAATGGAGTCTATTTTTTTCAGTGACCTCAGGCTCACACAGGCCACCTTCTTCCCCAGATCCCAGGAGCTCCTTTTTAATGCCTAAACCTGTGAGCCCCAAGGAACGGCTTTAAGGAAGTTTCTATAATTTCCATGAATTGATGAGAGAGAGCCTTCACCTCTCACTGGAGCAGAGGACTGCAAACATTCCCCAGGGAGCAGAGAAGAGGAAGGAGAATGAATGTATTCTTGGGGGATGGCAGGGTGGTCAGAGGAGGGGAAATGTCACTCTGAAAATTGAGCAGCAGTCTACCCCGCCTGCCTGACTGGGCATGCAGTAGCTTTGAGGATGTTCCTCGCAACCATGACAGCTGGAAGCAGGTGAGCTGGTGCAGATAAAAGAACCCACCTCTGCCTCTGGAAGCATGAAAACAATCTCCACTAACCTTTATATGAGGCATTTATTCTCTTCCAACCATTGTTTCTGCCTTTCAAAAGCCCTGGATAGAGTCAGCCCTGTAAACACTAGCGTGCCGATTAAAAGTGTGAGCATGCTAGCCCAACAGTGCCAGAGCCTATTGGTCTGCAATGGAGCAGCAATCGAGGGGAAAGAATTGAAATCTAATGGAGCCCCCTTGGGGATCACCTGCCTCTACACATTGTTCCCTGCAATCATCACTGACCCCAAATGGGACCATCTGATGGGGAATGGGCTGTGTAGCCTACAGACAGAGTCAGTGCCATATGGAACAGGCATTCCAATTGCCCATTACAATTCATAAAAACAATTCAGGATTCTAACTCTATTTCTCTGGCAATCGAGTTGAACCATCACTGGGCCCAGTATAATCGGATTCTGCTGCTCTATTTATTAAATATAAGTTGCTAAACACATGGCCCAAGAGATGGTAATAGGACTTAGAATATAGCTTAGTGGGTCATCATCTCTCAGGTCTGCCTGTGGATATGAAAGGCAATTGTATATATGTAGCAATTGTCAGCCTATGGTTATGCAGAGCCAGCCTGTAAAGAATGGATCGTCATTGAAGTGGCTTTTCTTAATGGCATGTAGCTCGTTAGAAGTAACAACTTAAAGAGGTCAAGATTATGGGTTCAATCCCAGTGCCAGGTAGCTCTGTGTCTTCAATTCAGTCACAATTCTTGTGAACACCTATTATATGCCGTTACTAATGTTTCTTTGGGTAGTAAAGGACGGACAATATGTTCGCCTAGAGACTGTGGAAGAAGGCCAGAAAAATACAAATTTAATGGGGGTGGGAAGTGGGGGGACTCTCTAGAAAGTCCCAGAGACCTGGGATGTGACAGACTCCCAGAACTCAATGGCAGTGACCTTAGCCAAATTGCCCAACAATGGGAGGGTCTCAAGTGGAGGGATGGGGTTTCCAAACCACAGTCAAAATTACTGACCCAGAATTGTTCCTGTCTAAAAGAAATACAGGGACAAAAACGGAGAAGAGACTGAAGGAAAGGCTGCTCAGTGACTGGCCCAACTTGGGATCCATCTCATGGGACCGTGGGGCACCAAGGCCTGACACTATTATTGATGTTACGATGTACTTACAGAAAGGAGACTGGCATGGCTGTCCTCTGAGAAGCCCTACCAGCAGCTGACTGAGACAGATGCAGATATTTACACCCAACCATTGGAGTGAAGTTGAGGACTCCTGTGGAGGAATTAGGGGAAGGATTGAAGGAGCTGAAGGGGAAGGTGTCCCCATAAGGAAGACCAGCAGTCTTAACTAACCCGGACTCCTGGGAGCTCCTAGAGATTGAGCTACATGAGTCAACATACATGGGTTAGTCTGAAGCCCCCAGAACATGTATAGAAGAAGACTGAGGTCTGGCCTCAGTGCAAGAAGATACGCCTAACCCTGGAGAGACTTAAGGCCCTAGGGAAAGGGATGCACCGTGTGGGGTACAGGTGGGGGAGAATTCTCTTGGAGGCAAGGGGAAGGGGAATAGGATGAGGAACTGTGGGAGGAGAGAACAGGAGGAGAGCAATGGCTAGGATGTAAATAAATAAAATAATTAATTAAAAATACAAATTTAAGCCCTCATCTGTTTGATACTGTGAAATAGATGGACACAGATTGCTATATGTGGGAGCAACGAAGGAGGAATAATTAAACTGTAACTGACTCTGTGCATGTATAGAAACTGACACTTTATAATGCCTGAACCTCAAACAAAGCGTCAAGATTTGCAATTTTTTTTAATCCTGGGGGAAGATGAAATTATAAAGTTCAACTGCCCCAGAGTATTCAGTGCACGATGGGGATCATGGGAAAACACACTACTCATCTGAGCCTCACTGGCTAGCTGTCAGTCACACACAAATAGCCTGCTGGAAGATCAAGGAAGTACCTCCCAAGCTCCAAACTCAGATCCCTGACATGTGACCCTGCCAGAGAACCTTCTCTTTATTAATTATCTGGGTTGTGGTCTCCATTATCTATGGTTCACTACACAGGACTCAGAAGTACTAGAAATGCAGAGAGAAGTTATGTTGCAAACAGTGGCAGATTGAAGGCACCTGCATATCCTGCACCTCCCCAAAACTCTAGAAATGATAACCGTCCTAGTTCACTTTCTATTGATAAAACATTCTGACCAAACACAGCTTGGGAAAGGAAAGGGTTTCTCTGGCTTACACTTCATGTCACAGTCCATCATTGAGAGGAGTCAGGACAAGAACTCAAGCACAGCCAGAAGCAGGAATCTGAGACTGAAGCAGAAACCATGGAGGAATAATTCTTATTGGCTTGTTCCCCATGGCTTGCACAGCCTGCTTCTTTATACTACATAAAGCCACCTGCCAAGAAGTGGCAAGACCCATACTGTGGTTCTCTCCCTCATCAATCGTTAATCAAGAAAATTCCCCACAGAGCTTGCAGGCCATCTGATCAGTGGCAATTCCTCAATAAAGGTTTCTTCCTCCCAAATGACCCACTTTTGTGTCAAGATGTAAAACAAACAAGCAACTAACAATCGATGCAACAACAAAGGGGTTTCTTTAAAAGCTGTCTATGTGTAGCTGGGTGTGGCTCAGTTAGTAATAGCCTACCTAGCACCCAAGAGGCCCCAAGTTCTGTCCTCAGCACTGCAAAAACAAACAAAAGCTGGGCATGGTGGAATCCCTGCACATCACTAAGACAGGAGACCAAACTATATGTTTGAGACCAGAAAGGGCTATGATGAACTCTAGGCTAACTCTGGTCTACATAGCAAGCACCTGTTTTTTTAAAAAAAAAAAAAAAAAAAAAATCAAAGCAAGCAAACAAAAACAGAGGCCAACAAGCATGGGGAATAGATTAGCAACATGAGAATCTACTTGGTATCAGCTATAACCATATTCTCTTCTGAAAATGCACTTGGCAATCTAAACCATTACCTGCTCCTACTATGTTCATATACCTCTCCAACCAAATACTGCATCTATCAACCTGCTAGCAACCCTGAACCCCTTCCCATAATAGGCTGTACATATACCTAATTTAAACAATGAAACCAAATCACTCCTCTGCTAGGTTTTTGGCATCACCATATTTCTATTCAAACATGTCCCTAAATATGAGAGATGTGCCAGTCTACCCTGAACTTGTTTTGCACTAGTGAACAATAAGGCAAACAGTATATTCTGAGTGGCCGTAAGGGGAGAATCCTCTATTTGCTTTCTTATACCTATGCAAAATTGTTCATACATATGATTAAACCAGATGCATGATGGGAAGAAACAAGTACATTAAGAAAAGTTTTGCATATTCCAACATATCAATCAAAAGAAAGAAAATTTCCCATGCTACACAGATATCCCCATGTTAGGAGTGTATCCTTAGCAACCAAACTCCTTATTCTCTTGAACCTCATTGAAGGAGCCCTAAGCAATAACCAAGGCCTTTGAATAGCCTCCTGTATGTGGCTCCCTCTCACTCTTGAAGATGTATTTGTTTCTGGTCTGTGCTATTGGTTTGTTTTGAATAAAGTCTCCTTGTTACTTTGCAATCTGTGTGAACCTTTCTTTCAATTTTGTTTTTTAACTAAGAGGACATGGGGCTGGAAGCACTTGGCCCAGTCTCTGACCCTGAGTAACAAAACCACCCACCAACAAAAATTAAAAGGTAGAAATTTATAAGAATGAATTTAAAATGAAGGAGGAATTTAGACATCGAATTCTGGAACTAGAAGCAAATAAACAAGTGTGGAAAGAATGAGGGAATTGAAGCCTGAAGTGGGAAAAGTCCAGAAGCAGGCAGGTCTGTACCTCAGAAGTCCCAAGAAGCTCAAGCAGTATAGACTCCAAACACATCTAATTAAGAAAGCTCAGAGACAGAAACAATAGATCTGTTAAATGTCTATATGGAGCATAAAAATCCAAAGGCTCACAGAGCTGTCTGTCTCAGCACTGGTAGGAAATTAGACAGGAAGTGTCTGGAGAACTCTAGATTGAGCAGCAGGAACCTCTTCTGAGCAGAGTGTGTGTGTGTGTGTGTGTGTGTGTGTGTGTGTGTGTGTGTGTGTGTGTGGTGTATGGGGGGCAGATTTGATAGTGAACCATTGGACTGGCCACCCAAGCTCCATCCTGCCCTGCTCTGAGAACTCTGTCTACCAGAATTGTATTCATAGGCAAAAAATCTACAATTTTGAGACATTGCAACACAATGCAAAGCAAAATATTTACAGGAAAACTGTCCATCAATAAATCAGGGACAAACAGAGAGCATTCAGTCAGTATTTTAACTTCTTTAGTGTTAACTGTTGGAATGCATATCTGGAAGGAATATGGGGCACTTGGACCGAAGAATCAGGTTCAAGGTCAGCCTCAGCTATTCAGGGAGTTCAAAGCAACTTGGAATATGAGTGAGAAAGAAAATAAAATGTCCTCAAAGAAAATAAAATGACAACAAAAATGTTTTCACTGTTTACTATAGCATGGATTATTTCAGGAAGCCTTTAGCGTGGAACGAAGAGCCCCAAGGAAACAGCTAACCACAAACAGCAAAAGTACAGAGACAAAGAAGGAAAGAGAAGAACGTTTTCAAGAGAAATTCCTGTAATTATCATCTTCAGAAAGATGAAAGGAGATACTGCCTACATAACAATCACAGCTAATGTGGGCTGCCCACTCCTGCATGCAAGGCTCTGCTCCCAGTGCTATCAAACTATTAGAGTCCATAGAAAAAGCCTGCATGGATCGAGGGCAGCAATTATCCCCATTTCATAGTTTGGAAAACTAAGCTCCTTCGGGGTTAAGTATCACGCTGAGAGTTACATACGGGTTGAGGTATTGATGCTGCGATTTGTACCAAAGCAAGCTGCTCCCTCAGAATGTAACTTCAGCCACTGCCAAATTTTCCTTCTCTAAAACAAAGAGACAAAAAATAAATAAATAAATAAATAAATAAATAAATAAATAAATAAATAAAAATAAATAAAGGACATTCAGAGAACAAACAGAGTGAAAACAATTACAGATGAAATGTTCCTGAGAAAGGAGCTCGAGAAACTAGCTCAGAAAGAGAGAGAACCTAAGAAAGAATACAAGAAAATGAAAGAACAACACACACCAACAGGATGATTAAAAAAAAAAAAAATGTGCCAGAAAAGATATGAAGGAGAGAAAAAGATAAAGGAAACAATTAGGAAAAAAAATTCCATGAGCTGCCAGATCCAAGTTTCTAGAATAAAAACACTTTGTATCTGTTCAGTATTATGAATGAGTAATGATCCGTAGATACCCGTGTTAGTAAGTGTGTGGATGCCGGGAAACTGAGGAAAAGCCACGTTTTCTCAAGAGAACAAGAAAACCACTGGGCATCAAACAAACCCACTTTCTCAGCAATACATGGAGAGAGAATGGGAGGGGTTGAGGAATTCTCTTCTATTAGAGAGGAGAGACGAAGATTATCTAAAATCAGGTACCAACTCATGAACCCCATTTTTTTGAGAAGCTACTGGAAGATTGAGAGTAAATTGATAAGGAAGGAGAAATGAAATCTAGAACATTAGAAAATCCAACCAAAAGGCACATGGAGACCCAGGGGTTTACAAAGGAGTGTGGCTGGGACATCGACCTCAATAGCACCATCATATGGCCACAGAGGGTAAAAGGTCCTGGAAAGATTGCAGGCAAGGAGAGCAGAGATCAGTAAGAGATTGACAGAAAGCAGGTGACATAGGGGCTGAAGAAAAGACAGTAGGCAAATTATGAGCTAACTTTATAATTGAATTAGAAAAACAAAACTACTCCCTGGGACCCAGCAGTGTGAGCTTATTACATTTGTTCTCAAAATAATAAAAGTAAGGCATAGTCACTGCCATAGAAATTGTGATTGATGAGACTAGAGAAGTGTGTGTGTGTGTGTGTGTGTGTGTGTGTGTGTGTATGTGTGTGTGTGTGTGTATGTGTGTGTGTGTGTGTACATCAGATGGACAAATGCTAGTAGGGTAATCAATAGATTATGCCTAAAATTGAAAAACTAGCTGTGTGAGCATGTTATTTAAAATTATTGAGGTAACTGCCAAAGGAAAGATTAAAATAATTGAATGTGATTGCCTCTGGGGAATATGAACCTAGGTTTGAGATGGAGTGTTAGGTTTTATTGCAAAATACATAGAACTCTTCGAATCTCATGAACTATATATACCTTGTCAAAGTTGGAATAATTTTACAAAGAATTATAATTACCTTTCTGAAGGCATTAGCTAATGTATACTAAAGTGTTTTTAAAAATCATTTATCCATTTACTGTATATGTATGGATGTTTTGAGTACCTGGTACTGGCAGAGGCCAGGGAAGGGTGTCAAATCCCCTAGGGAGGACATCAGAGGGTGTCAAATTTCCTGGGATTAGAGTTACAGATATGTGTGAACCACTACACTGATGCATGGAATTGAACCTGAATCCTCTAGAAGAGCAACTAGTACTCTTAACCACCAAACCATCTTTCCAGGCCCTAAACAATTGTTTTTAACTGAATAAGTTCAGTTCCTTTAGACTGGGAGATAGTCCCAACCAGTCAGCAGAGAATGGTACCCAGACTTCCTGGACTGAAATTCAACCTTCAGTGGGCTGGAGCTTGTGTGGCCTGGGTGATCCCACTTCTGCTGGCCACAATACAAAAAAAGCCACTGTAATAGATCTTGGGGATGCAACAGGAGACACTGGATAACAGGGTTTCTCTGTGTGAGTTAGACTGAGCTAAGACTGCTTTCCCAAAGGATGAGGGGCTGTTTTCATGCTAAGTGGGACTGTTTTCCTGCTTGCATAGCTCATTTCCCAGCAACAACACTATTTAGGGGCCGATGACAGAAGTTTCAGGAGAAATGGAGGCGAGGCAACTTTTCTCACTGGTCTAAACTCCACAACCACTTTATTCTCAACCATAAGAATCAGGAAGTGAAAGAATAAACAAACTTTATTTTTTTTGTAATTGAATCAGATGTGAGGGACAGATATAGAAATCGGCTATGGATATTTGCACACTGATGTAGAGAACAGGAATGGTAGGAAGTAGCTAAGACACTAGTTTAAGCCCCGAGTGAATGCTGGTTCCCTTTGGAAATCCAATTTGCTCCAACTGTGACCCAAACCCTCTTTCACCCATCTCTGTCACAAATACTGATGAGTGATGGGCATTCTTCCTTATCTCCTGTGGTGCTTTGAAGAATGGCCCTCATAGGCCTTTATAGTTAAATGCTTGGTCCCTAGTGAATGAAACTGTTTGGAAAGAATTAGAAGGTGTGGCCTTATTGGAGGTGGTCTGTCAGTGAGGGTGTGTGTGTGTGTGTGTGTGCGCGCGCGCGTGCCTACAAATTATGAGTCAGATGTGATGTCTCAGCCACTACTCCCGCACCATGCCTCCCTACCTCCATGCTCCTTGCCAAGATGTCCATGGACTAACCCATGGGCACTGTAAGCAAGGACCCAATTACATTCTCCTTCTATAGGTTGCATGATGTCTCTTTACAGCAAAAGAACAGTAACTAAAATAACATCCAAAGGTAAAGCATTCTGGTACAGATTTTAGGAGCTTGCTTCCATCAAAGCCAAGGGGACTTCCATCCCACTGCTCCATCATTACTATTCCTTCTGCTTTTTCTTGTTCTAACACACTGCAAGGCACAAAACCTAAGGAGCTGTTTTGGAGTTTCCTTCTGTCTTGGCTTCAAGTTTCCCAATGAAGGGAACACTATTTGAGTCAACTTCCTAGGGGAATAAGAATAACTCCTTTGTTGGGGGGAATCCAGGTCAGTTTAAAAGGAAGAAGTGAGTGTATGTGTATCAGTTTCTTCTTATCTCTTTTTGAGTGGCAGCTTGCTCACTGAGAATTCATTCACTGACTCTTCCTATGGCAGCCAAACTTCAGGTATGGGTTCCATTGGGGAAGTAGAACCCACTTGCCCCAAAGCTTCTATCATGCTCTTTAATCTAGTTGGTTTTGACTCTCAGCAGGAAAGCTGAGATTTTGATCTCATACTGCATCAGTATGACTTGCTTGTGCACAGAGGCTATCGACTAGCAGCTTCTAGAACTCGCCACACTGCATCACCCTCTGAGGCCACCATATCTACCTTCACCGGGTCTTCATCAATTTCATCCACAGCTTCACAGTTCTGTAATGTCTCCTTACCTTTCTACCTCCAACTTACATACAACCTCTTTAGGGAGGTCTTCTGTGACCACTCCCCTTAGAGGAGACCCATCTCTGCTGTGTTTTACCAATTAAAGCCTCACTTGTTATTCTTATGTAATTAGATATGATATCTATCCGTGAAGATAATTCTCTGTCTCCTGTATGGTAACGTGTATCATTTCTCTCTACAATGAATGTTTACTTGGAGATAAGGACTTTGTCATGTTCCTGACTATATCTCCAGCACCTATAATAATATCTCTCATACAAGATATACCCTCAATAAACATTTTTGATCAATCAATGAGATTAGCCCTTTCTACAAAAGAGCTTATGTCTAGTTTTGAAGCATGGGATGGTTCTGTTGCTAATATTGAAAATGGCACAATGAGTGTTACTCCTTTGAAGGCTGATTTTGCTCTAGTTCACTTGTTGACCAGTTAGCTCATATCACAGTATATCCGATAGTATCCCATTTGCAGGCTAACAATTGTAACAGTTGTCATTTACACACATTATTCAGTCTACCTTCTCTCTCTTCCATGAAATACAAGGCTTCAGGGCAGACTGAATCTGGTGTCTATTATAACCTAGTGACCATTTGAGTTTCTAGTCATGTCCATTTAAATCTATCTCAGGGTCACTCCCATTTTCTACTTTCTTCTTACTTCTAATCTACAATTGATTTTATTTTCATAACTTACTATCTTTTTGTCCCAAGGGAATCTATACCATTGTCACTTAGTTCTTCCAATCTGAAAATCAGTTTTTCATTAGCATTTTTCTTTTGTGGCTTTATTTTGCATTAAAAAGTTAATATCTATATACCTTGAAGGATTTTAAAAGTCATGAAAACACTACATGAAACCATAAAAACACTGCATTTATATTTTATTAGAAATAATCGCCCATCTGGTTGACCACACAGATCTTACCCACAGTCACAGGATAATTCTATGATGTCTCTCAAGGATTGATAAATGAAACTCCACCAAAGTGTTGTAAAGGCTTCCATGAAGCCATGCATTTTAAGGATACTCTGTCTTAGATGCTGTAGCCAAGACAAGAACAAGAAACAAGGCAAATCCTTGGAAATGCTTATTAAACACTCAATCTAAGTAACATTCCCTTGTGTGGCTCTTGCATAGTTCAAAGTTATTCTTAGGCAAAACAAACCAAACCAAAAACCAAAAACAAAACCTAGAGTGAGTTTATCCTTCGGCTTCTCTGTATCTAAAGTGTATGGCTGACTTGCCCTTGTGACTCATTCATACACATCTAGCCATTCAGTGTATAACGACTTTTGAGTTCACAATGGAGCAAATATATTATGGTGACCCTGTAAGAGTATAATGGAGCTGAAAAATGTCTGTCACCTAGATATGTCATAGCCATCATAACATTATAACATAATGGGCTACTCAGGTGTCTGTAATGATGTTGGCATAAGAATCTCGTTGCACTGCCAGTTATGGGAAAGCATCATGGATATGGTTAGATGCAGTATATAGTGCTTGCCAGTGATAACAAATGACTGTGTTGTTGATTTATGTGCTTACTATAGTAGACTTTTTAAAGCATTGTTTTAGCTTTGTACTCTTTCTATGGAAATATTTTTTTTGTAAACAATATGCATACTTATCATACATCTTATGTTTACTGCATTCTTGAGTACACTGCGTGACTGACCTATAGATTTTATGCTTGTGTAGGTGGACTCCGGCTCACATAGTGACAAAATTGGCTAAGAATAAATTTCTCAGGATATATCCAGATCCCATCACCAATAAACATATGGCTATATATATGAATATATGTTCACATGTACATTTATACTATGTAAGAGACAAATGTAAAGGGTCTTTGAAAAAACAGATATCTAGTCTAAAAAAATGTTTTAAATTAGGAAATGCTTTCTTTGAAGCATTTTCTTTGGCCTTTCCTGTGGAAGAAGATTGAGTAGCATCTTCTAGACTTCAAGGAAAATACTTGTCATACTCTAACTTCCTTGGATGGAACTTGAGAGTCCAGTGCCTAAGGAAAAGGTATAGAATATTCTGACTTGCGACATAAATAGGCCCATATGGTATATCTAATCTTGCCTGGGTAGACTAGGAAAACCTTCAACTACTGGTTGAGTTAGTATGTATCCCGCATCAGAAAAAAAAAAAGGAAAATATAGCAAGACAACTATAATAGACCATCTTCCCTTATTTTGGCTTAATTTTAATCTCATTCTTGTGTCTTATCAACTGAGCACAGGTTCATTATGTTACATATTACAGAAATACAAAGTCAACATAAATATTGCCTCATGTATTAAATTCATGATGTACACACAAAACACACACACACACGCAGAGAGAGAGAGAGAGAGAGAGAGAGAGAGAGAGAGAGAGAGAGCACATTAATC